>NW_026623730.1:275385-284076 GCF_030028575.1 Malurus melanocephalus | reverse complement strand
TGACACTCACCTGTCAGAATAAAAAGGTCCCACTCAATTCTCCTTTTCCCCAGGCTGAGCCCCCCAATGCTCCTCATCAAACCCACAGCACTAATTACCCTAATTGCAAATCTGACCAGCCAATGCCTGTTTTATCATTTAAGCAAGTGATGTTCTGCTGTGTACAGAGCACAGAAAAGCTTTGAGATGAACTGCAGATCCACACAAAGAGCAGCCAGACTCTCCCTCTGCTCCTCACAGGGACACATCCCTGTTTTTTAGGGAGGCTGGATCAGGATGAGCTGCAGCAGCCCCAGCCCCAGCCCCGTGTGCTGTGTGAGCTCATCTCAGCAGGGCTGAGGTGTGACCGTGCTGACAGCGATGTTAAACCACACACAGGCGAGAATTGTCATGGTTTGGGGGCAAAGTGTGACACTGAGTCACGTCCTGGGCCAGCTGCAGGCTGTGTGCACCCAGCCAGGAGCAGGGGCAGTGCTGGGGCTGCCCTGCACCCAAATCCTCTCTGCTGCTGCACAGAACATCCCAGTTTGCAGAGTCTGCAGGAGACAGAAAGCTGGCCCTGCTGGTGYTTTGTTTTTCACTCTGGGTGAGTCCTATCATCCCTCCTGAAGGGGGTGAAGCCCAGGCACCAGCCCCAGCCCAGCAGAGGCTGCTGGAGGGCAGAGCTCCTGTCCCTGTGCCTGTCCCCATGTCCTGTCCCTGTGTCCTGAGCCTGTTCCCGTGTCCTGTGCCTGCCTCTGTGCCTGTCCCCATGTCCTGTCCCCATGCCCTGAGCAGGCTCAGCCCCTGCACCCCAACAAACCCCATCCCCTCTGCAGCAGCTCAAATCATAGAATCCCAGACCGATTTGGGCTGGCAGCACCTTAAAGTTCATCCAGTGCCACCCCTGCCATGGCAGGGACACCTTCCACTGTCCCAGGCTGCTCCAAACCCTGTCCAACCCGGCTGTGAACACTTCCAGGGATGGAGGGCAGCCACTCCGGGGTTTGTTGGTTAAACCCACTCATAGAGGAACAAATAAATGTCACCAGCTCAGCCTGCAGGGACCCTCCAGCATCCCCAGGCACACAGAACAGCACTAAAACAGGAACACTCAGGGGTTTTGTGCTTGCAGGGTGCCAGCACAAGGTACCGCTCTGGCATTGCTGCTCCTGAGCATGTTTACAGCACAAGCAAGGGCCCAAGCCAGAATAAATTTCAGATATTGAACAATTTGCTTCAAGRGAGTTCCTCAGCAGCTGACTTGGTCTGTCTGCCTCGTATTTGCTTCCCTCTCCCTTTCAAAACAAGGCCCTGCCTGGGTTTTATCAACCAGAGCAGCTTCACTGAGAGGATCCACACACCAAAGAGTCTGGAAGATATTTGGGTACAGGAAAAAGACAAGCACAGGAGAGGAACCTGCACTTTAAAAAAAGGGAATCTCTAGAGAAACCCAAACTGTGCCAGCTGGGCCCTTTCTGCAGCGCATTCCAGCACTCCCATTTGCATTTTCATGGAAATAAAACAGTTTGCCATCAGTATGGAATTCACCAACGCGGTCCAAGAAGCTGATACAGCTCAGTGTTCTGCAAGGAGAAGAGTTGAGAAAGGCTGCTTCACTGGTACATTGCTTGTGCAGGAGCTGAGGAAAGCCTSTAGGGATGAAAATAAGCCCAGACCATCTCCTGGACTGTGCTGGGGTCACAGAGGGTGCTGTGATCACAGAAGAACACACCCGTAGCAGCCCTGAAAAACCCCTGAGCTGCCTCCTTTCACACAATCCTGCCATTCCTCCCTGAGTCATCCTCCCCTCATTGCAGACTCATCTCTTCTCTATTATTCAGACTGATTTTTTCAGAACATGAGCACAAACAGAGCACTGAGCACACTCTGCTCCCTCAGGGTTTATGATGCTACCAATAAAATAAATCACCTGCTAATAAACCCCACTCAAACTCACACTTCTCTTTTAGACTGAAGATAACTAAATTCATGCATGAGCTACTAATTTTTGTGACTGGACACTGGAATACACTGGGAAGATGTAAGCCTGGGATCAGAAGTGCAAACTGAGGCACTGCAGTATTTATTTACTCTGAGCTTCCTCTACAGAGCTGATTGAAATATTTTAGTAACCAAATGGTGGTCAAGAAATTGATAAAAACATCTGAAGACTCTCTCATGGAGAGAGCAAACCATGATTTGRAAATGCAATAAATGGTGATAAGGCTATGCCTGCTATCAGATATCACAACCAACGTGCTGACAYCAGGTTTTAACAAACATTGCTAAGGACATTAACCAACATGAAGTATAACACAGTGCAAATATGGGTCAGAAGTCTTTCCATTTMATACCTGAAACAGGGTTAATGATCAGGATGTGAGGCTCTGAGGATGCCTCTGGCTGTGTTTCAGCACAAAGGGAGTGCCTCTGCCTGCTCATTACACTGGAGGAGAGCAGGAGATGGGAAAGAACTCCTCAAGTTGTTCATCTTGGCTGGGTTAGTAACACAGGGAGCARGAAAGGCAGGGTGGAGGATGCTCCWTCCCTGCAGAGCAGTAAGAGGGGACTTTTTCYTCACAGAAGTTGTCATGAGCTTTCACTGAACTACACAGTGACAGCAGTGAATTTATCAATATGTGGACATTTTTTTAAGAATACTTTTAGAGCTTCATTTAATGACTCAACCTGTTTTTCTCAATCCTTAATCMGCTGACAACAGCAGCCTAAAAGATTTCTCCTCTGCCCCAACTTTGTCTTGGTCACGTCTCGATTTCTTTCCTGGCAAGCCAATTTTCTACAAATTCTGTGTGTTTTCTTTAATCAGAAAAGAGGAACAGATCACAGGGCATTTATTAAGGAAGTCAGGATAATTATTCTCAGAGGATAATTAAAAAGCAGGGATACATGAAGTAACTTGACCCAGTTCTCCTGGAGAACAGTGGCAGAGCTGAGGGAGATGGCAGCTCTTGGGGGGCTCCATCCTTTTATCCCCCATCCCTGGAGAATCCTTCATGTCTGTAATGAGGCAGCTCAGGGATGTGTCAGCATCAGCCACAGCCATGAGATAAACCCCTGATCAAAGGGAAAAAAACCCCAGGTGGGCACTGAGAGGGGCTGAACCTGCACTGGCAAATCCCAAAACCATCCCAGAGCTCACAGTGGGCACCACTGCCAGAAATATCCCTGGCTACTGCCACACACCAGCAATGGAAAACTTTTTATTTACCAATCCAGACCTGTAAATAACAACAAGGAGAAGGGAGGAAAGTCATTGTCACCCCTGCCAAGACCCAGCTGTGATCTGACACACCTCAAAGCTGTTTTTAGAGTTTCAGGGAGACACTTGGACAAGCCTCAAAGTCATTTTTTCCCTGCTCTAACTTGCAAGCAGCAAACAGGAGCGAGGATATTACACAGCAGTGCAGAATCAATAGTTATTGTGGGAATCATTGGTCTGATGTCAAGGCCAATTAGCTGCCAGTGCAATTAGCACACACCCGGTGTGGGAAGAGCAGAAGTTTTATTTTATTATGCTGCAGACAGGATTTATAACATTTCTTGGACTAATCCATGCCGTGCCTGCTTTGGCTACGGAGAAAGTTCAACATTTGAGTGTGAGGAGGAACGGGCACAGGAAATATTAAAGGAAACAGGATTTAATTTAACATTTTAACTAATGTGCAAGATCCAAGAGAAGCAAGGCAAAGGAGCCAATGTGCAGGACCTCCGTGCAAAGTGGTGCAAACTGAATGYTTTTGCAGCAGTTTAATGCACATTTTGAGTCTCACATTGGGAGCAGAGCTCAGGAGGGGAGAGCCTGGGGAGGGGCAGCCCCAGGGCACAGCCCTGCAAAACCTGAGCTGGGACTGGGTGGGCTGCAGACCTCAAAAAGCACAGAACTGTAGAATCATGGAATATCCTGAGCTGGAAGGGACCCACCAGGATCATCCAGTCCTTCTGTCCCTGCAGACACCCCAGCAATCCCCACGGTGCATCCCTGGCAGTGCTGTCCAAACGCTCCTGGAGCTCTGGGACCATTCCCTGGGGAGCCTGGGCAGTGCCAGCACCCTCTGGGGACAGAAGAATCCTTTCCTAAAATGTCCATGTAAACTGCACTGAGTCCTGAAATGAGCAGAGCTACCCCAGGCACACCTGAGCACTGCAGGTGACAATGCAAGGACAGATTTTGGGTGAGAATGGAGGGGGAYAACAGGATCCCTGCCAACCCAAACCATTCTGTGCTKCTSTGGCTGAAACCTGTGACAATCCCACCACACCAGCAGGTAAAATCCCAATCCCTTGGTGCTCCAAAACTCTTCTGGCCAAACACCCTCAGCTGTGACTGACGCTGATGTGCACAAGCCAAGGATGCCATCCAGAGGTGCTCGGATGCAGCACAGAGCTGTGTCAGCAAGGGCTGGAGAATCACACAGGACCTGCATGTCAACTTACAGACCAGACTTTAAACTAACCCCACCACCAAATAATTGCATTTATTTATTTCTAATTTATTGCCCATCGTTTGTTTTTTTTTCCATCTCTCTCTCCCCCCTCGCTGTGTGACATTGATTTTTTTAAGTATACTGAATTTAGTCATTCTTAAAAATACAGATACACCCCTGACCCCTCCTGGCAAACAGGAGTTATTTCATTTCACTCCCAGCTGCTGGCACCACGAGGGGAATTGAGAGAGACACTCATCTGTATTTCACTGCTCTGCAAGAATGCATGAGTTGAGAAAACACCAACCACACAGCGAAACAGGAAAACAACTGTGGCAAGAAATCTTTGTTCCCCATCTCCAACAGCTGGTGACTCCCTCTCAGCTGTGAAATTGTGACTCCAAGTTGATACAAAAAGATGTTTTTCTGGCATGTGATGAWGCATATTGATGTGTGTTTGTGTGTGTGTACGTGGAGTTTATGTCAGCTGCCTGAGCAGTGTGGGTGCAACATCACCTGGAGCACATTTTATGATGGGCAAAGCACGGAACAGGAGAGATTTGTGCAGCTGCAAAGATCTTATTTACCTTTTTGTGTGAAGTTCCTTCGCTCTTCCTTCACACCTCTATCTGTGTGGCAATRAAATGTGGCTTTGSAAAGTGATCCCATTAATATCAGAATAAAATCAACCACTGAATCCTTATTTTCTYCATTAGGAAACTGATGGGATTARAATGATAGAAAATCCTGAGTTGGAAGGGACCTACATGGGTCATCAAGTCCAGCTCCTGAGACTACAAAGATTACAGACAAATAATCCCAAAAGCATCAAATATATATTTACTTCTTTCATCTTTGGGATTTTCTAAGCTTTATTCACATACATATCTGATTTTTAGACGTAATACCTTAAAATTATAGAAAATACAACACACTTGTACCTGACTTTTTTTCCCTCAGAAACCATCTCTTACTGGWCCATTAGAATTAAGGCACTGGGTATTATTTTATCATTTTATACAAACTCAAAAGGAAAATGGAGGAACAGACTGACTGAAAAACTAACAAAATAACTTTTCAGTTTATGGCAAGCATGATTCTCATGTGCTGCATCACTCCCAAAAGGAGCATCTTTCTTTTGCAGCCTCAGTATTTGAAAATGAAGAAAAACTGAAAACACAATGGCATCAAATGACAGAGGGTGAGGCTGAACCAYACCCCAAGGAGGCACCGTTATGGGTAAGAGGAGATGGTTAAAAGGAGATTCTGAGTGTTGGGATCAGAATGTTAAATGGAGGGACAGATGTTTGCACTGCATTCTGAGTCACCCTGAGCTGAGCTCAAACCCAGCCTGGCCCAACACCTGCTCAGCACTGGGTTCTGTGCAGTTCAGGGGTGCACTTGGGTCCCYCCTCAGCAGATGGATGTGTGACAGCTCAGTGAGAACACAGATCCTGCACAGGGAGGGGTTTGAGGGGTCAATTGGAGAGAGCAGTGACCCTGCAGAGCAACACCTTCTCCCTCTGGAGAAGCAGCTCTCGTGTTTCAGACACCTCAGTGCTGAAAATGTGTCTGGAGGGAAGAGCAGGCATATGGAGCCCTTCCTAAACTGTGAAAAATGAATCACAGGGGTGGCTGAGTCAACAGCCTAATTTTATAACCCTGACCCTGCTGCAGGTTTGAGACACGGCTTTTATCAAGTGCACAACACTTCCATGCAGCAGCAAGAAGAAACTAAGCATTTATTTTTTTGTGTGAAGTTCCTTCCCTCTTCCTTCACACCTCTATCTGTGTGGCAATGAAATGTGGCTTTGCAAAGTGGTCCCATTAATATCAGAATAAAATCAACCACTGAATCCTYATTTTCTCCATTAGGAAACTGATGGGATTAGAATGATAGAAAGTCAGGGGATACACCATTTCTGTGTGCTGTGACCAAAAAAATAAAACAGTAATTTAGCAGAAAATATTTCCTCAAAAGATCAAGGATATTCTGTGTTCCCCTTTGTGCCACTTCCACACACATAGTGCATCCCAAAAGGAAATATCCCCATCCAGCCAAGCTTCTGCTGTATGAGAAGGGGCTTGTGCAGGAAAAAAATGCAAGAATACATGGACAGCAAGGGGAAAGGATCTGTTAGAGGCACAGAAAAGCCTGGTGGCACAGAAAAGCAGGGGCTGCACTGACCTGTACTTGCCCGTGCGCACTTGCAGCGCTCTCATCCCGCACTGCTGCGCTCCCCCCACGTCGTTCTCGATGTCATCCCCGATCATGACGGCCTGTCAKGGTGGAAAAATACAGCAAAAGTTCATTCCTGCCATTCCTCACCCCGCCCTGACACAACCAACAGCGTGATTTGAGGTGGAATGCTGCCACTGGACAAATTAAACACGATAATATTGTCAGGGTATTGATTAAAAGTCATCCYACCTGCACGGTAATTCATCCCACCACGGCTCCTCAGCCATGCACTGGCACAGCACACACGGTACAATTTGTAATCAATCACGGGAATCAAAGGGATTTGGGGCACAGCTCAAAGAAAATGCTGAGTTTTATGAAGTTAGGCCTCTTCTGCTCCTAACAATCCGCTCCTGCTATGCTGCAAGAAGCTTAAATTAAGCTTAACTTCTTAAAACTGGTGTTGTACAAGCTAGTCAAAAGGTTAAGCTTGTAATCACGGAGAGCTTGATCCCAAACTGCTCTCAGGTTGACACAGAAATTTGGGAAATCACTGTAAAATTTATTTATTTATTTATTTATTTATTTATTTATTTATTTAGAATTTATTTATTTATTTAGAATTTTTTTTTATTTATTTATTTAGAATTTATTCATTTTTGCACAATAGGACACCATGTGTGCAGGCCTAGCATGGCTTGTGTTGCCATCAGCTTAAGTCTATATTATATAATTATAATTGTAAAAATTATAAACAAAAATATATTTAAATAATAATATTTTTAAAAATAAATAATTATAAACTAAAGTGAGTAGATTATCAAAAAAAGTAACTGGCTGTGCTAAGATTTGTCTGGTGTCTGATAAAAACAGAGTACACAAAGCACCTTCCTGCCTCTCTTAAAGATATTTATTAGATCAGAGAGCATAAACCAAGGGGTCTTTTCTATTGGCAACCACATCTACAAAAATTCAAGTGTTTACCAATCTGCACCACAAATTACTAACTTTATTCTTCAAATTTAAAATGCTTGGGGGATGCCATTTTATACTTTCAACAAAATCCAGTATATATACAATACAGTAATTTTACATTAACGATCAAAAAGATCAGCTTTACACCTCCCAAAGGTGTTCTGGGTTATTCTGAAGAGAACAGAGGCAGCACCTAAAACTGAAGAAGCACAGATTTGAAAGTCTGTAATGTGCCTTATCAATCTGATTTTTGCACTTTTTGTATCAAAGTTGAATTGTATATAAAACAAAATCAGTAGCATCTTWATCTATTTGTTTTTCATTCTGTTGAATCAACCTTTTTCTTTGTTAAATTAAATTTAACAGCCCAGCTTCCAAAACTATGGCACCTTCCAGCTCCAGACTGAACACATATCAAGGAAGAACAAAAATACTAAACCTCCAGAGGTATTTTTATGAATTATCTGATTGCAACAGGATCTTCTCYCACGTATTACTGAGCATGTAAAGGAAATCTCAGCATATCCCTAAATTTTCTGAGTGTTCACAAACCAAACTGAGCTACAAACAAATATATCTGGGACAGCTTCTCCTGTTCAGGTTCACCTTTCCTGATTACTCTTCCAAACAAGCAATCCAGCAGGAAATGGGGGAAAATGATGGGTTAAATTTGAGTAATTAGTAAATAAAACATGTAAATGTGGATAAGGAAAAGAGAATAATCCCACTGTTACACACAGAGCTGCACAGAACCTGGAAACAACAGCCCCAGCCACCATCTCCAATCCCCATAAAACTCCTCCAGGATATTTAACCATTCTCAACCATTGACTTTAAGAGATTGTAACCCCTTTTTCTTAGAAAAATTCCTTCCAACGCCTCCCTGAGGGTGAGAGGGAACAGACCTTGCTCAGTTTGAACCCCAACATTCAGGACGAGATTTCTGAAGCAAAGACAATCCCAGCCCTGTGTCCTCCTAACCCTAAAGAGAATTTCTTTTGACAAAAGGAAAGAGCAGAGCAGAGCAGCCCACCAAACACCCTTCTGCTCACCAGGGCTGTGTTTTACCCCATCCAGGGAAGTTTTTCCTGCGAATCTGTGGCAGCT
>NW_026623730.1:270385-272885 GCF_030028575.1 Malurus melanocephalus | reverse complement strand
TCTCCAAAAGCACATTAAAGTTGCAAGGTCAGGCACTTAAAAGTTAGGAAAATATGTCAGAATTAAGGCAGTTTGCTTGKCTGTGATTTGTTCCTCCCACATGTGTGCAAACCATGATCCAGGTTTTAACTCCAGCAGCGTGGATTATTTTTTTCCAYGTTGGAAAGCATGGAATTATCCAGTGGTGTCTGCTGCATTCCTTCTCAGTTAGGAGGATATGTACCTTTTATCTCAAATCTCTCTGAATATTAAATATTATACCTACACTAGAAACCACATAAAATAAAAAAAAAAGCCAAAACTGTGACAAAATATAAAGTTAGGCATTAGCAGCACTATGGCAAAAGCAGAGAAGGAGTAAATAATCTCTGTGGGGACTATTCCTRCTTTTCTGCACCCAAACCAAATCCTCCTGAAGCTGATGGGAGCCAATGGGATCACATTAAATCAGATTTGTTTCCTGGTGATGCATTAAATCAGACTTCTTTCCTGGGCAGGAATTTTGGGGCTGCACCCCTGCAACTGAACCTTTCCTCAGTGGTCCTGGCATTCCCTGAGCTGGGAAAAAAAAACGTGTCTGAGCACAAATACACCTTCCCATGCTGCTCTGAGTCTGAAAGGGATTTTGGGGTTTGCTGGTTGGACTGAATGATTGCAGCAGAGATAGTCCAGACTGGGTGATCTCACTCCTGGGAAGAATTGGACAGACTGAAGGGAGTGAAAAAATAGACAGAAAAATAGCAGAGGGACTGAAGGGAGGGAGCAGCAGAGCTAAAACACAGTTTTAGTAAAAAACAACTCCTGCAATGGTAGCAAGACTGGAGATAATTGGATGGAGAAAATATCCAGGAAGAAATGCAGTTATTTCGGTTGTTAACCAGAGTAAAACTAGAAATGAGGAGATGCAGTTTAAAAGGGAAATATCCTGATAAATCTCAGGAAAARCTGCCTTCCCACAAAACCCACCGGGCTGAACACCCTCCCCAGGGCACTGACAGTTGTTTGGCTCACTGAAAACTACTCTGGACAAAGCATTAATAACCCTGGAGCAGGGAACATTCCTGCCTGGGGAAGGAGATGGATTAGATGGCCCACCAGGTCTTTTCCATCTCCCTGCTCCATAATAAAGTAAACCCCAAGCACACACTGAATTACAGGGCCATAATTTCATCTCCAGGCTCCAKGGATCCACAAGCCACCCAAACTTTGCTCCTGTTGTTTATAACAGCACCAAACCCCCCTGATGGAATTATTGTGCTGTAATTCACTGCTGTTTGTGAGTCTTCTCATACCCATCCTTATGTCCTGTGTGACAGAACCACAAATCAACAAAGAGGAGCTGGGAACATCTGCAGACAGGGGGAAAATGGGCTGGACTGAGGAAACACGACACATTCAGCTCATTTCTGGGAAGTCAGGAATACAGGAGGGGGTTTGGGGTCAATCAGTGTCACCCATTCAGCAAAATATTTTACTTCAGCCTTTCCCTTTTATTAAAAAAAAATGTAGTCAGTGTGACAGCAATGGAAATAAATAATATTTTGGGATCATTTCCACCATCCTGCAGCCTCCAAGGAAACTGCCAGGCATTGGGGCACCTCTTCTGCCTCTGCCAGGCATTCAGTCCTGGTCACATTCCCCTTCAGCCTCTTCTGTAACTTTCCAAAGTTGTAGCAAAGAAGGAAAAAAGCATCAATGGGAACAAATAAATGGCACAGCCCGTGGTCACGGCACCACAACCTCACCTGCTCTGGTGGAACCCCCAGTTCTGCCAGGGCTGCCTCAAAAAACATTTTTGATGGTTTCCCCACAACCTCGGCTTGGACATCACAAGCGTACTGGGAAAAAAAAGAGAGAAACACAAAAAAAATGCTGATGGGAAAAGGATTTGTTCAACTCCATAACTCCAGCCATAAAACCTATGTGAATATTGATTTTTGCCCTTAAATAACACAATAGAGTAGCAGGTGAAGGTGAGTATCARAGAATCTGGATAAAAGAAGTGTTTAAAGTTCTTTGGCAGAGGAGAAAACGCTCTTGAAACACCTCAGCTTACAAATCCTTCACATTCTCCATCATTGAGTAGCACCCTTCAAATTCAGTTCCAGCATTTTTCATTTTGTTAAGAGCATCACTCTAAGAGACAGAACAAATACCCTTTATATAAAACTATTAAAAGTACTGAAGGGCCCTAAAAGACGTAGAGGTTTCCTTTTCAACCCCTGGACATAATTTTTAATGATTGAAGTGAAAAATCGAGTTCCAGATCTGGGTTTTGAGAAGTTACATTTGAAAGGTTACATTTTCCTGCAGCTAAATATCAGTACAGTGCTGAAAAAATTAGTTTTAGCTTGTTCCCAGGCAAATAAAAGCCCAACAGATATCCAGGAAAACCTAAATGTCTGTGTTATCTTGCACACAATACTCTGCTTTTTTCTCTTCTGACTCCTCCTTTCAAGGGCCTCACTTGCAATAAAGGTACCACCATGGAAAAAGTTCA
>NW_026623730.1:267124-270123 GCF_030028575.1 Malurus melanocephalus | reverse complement strand
CCATCTTCAGAACGCAGCAAATGAGTTTCGGTGGGTGGAAACTCCCTCCACCAAGGTGAATAATTACAGAAGATGACCCATATTTCTCCCAGTAACTCCTTTAACAAGGGCCACAGGGCGAGTAAGCACAATTCCAGCCATAAAATACCTCTAATGCCTTCATATATGCTCCAACATCCAGTTTCAGACCATCGGTTTCTTTATAGTAGCGTCTGGAAATGAAAGCGATAAAAGTTGCCATGAAATGAAAAGGGCTGGCAGTCAAAGGCAAAGAAACCACATTTTATTATTTCTGGACTTTTATAGATGTCCATATGGCTGCATAAAGAGTCAGGTAATCAGAAAATGCTCGGCCTTGGTTTAACCCTGGGAGTTGAGGAAAGGACAGGCTCAGGGGAAGGATCGCGGAGCAGGAGCCCATCTGGGACACAACTCCAGGGGTTCAGAGGGGTTTCTGTGTGCTCAGGCCAGCATGGGCTTTATCAGCACTAAGAAATCCCTCCAAGATGGATTTTGTTCCTTCTAAAAATGCCTCTGTTGCCATGAAGCTCATGGAATCAGGCGGCATCTTTAGAAAGTTTTTCTTGAACAGCAATTCACGTTAACGCAGGTCTTCCAAAAGCTCTCCTGATCAGAGCAAAGCCAGGTTTCTATGTGACAGGAAAAAGGGCAGGATGAGCAGTCAGCTAAGATTTTATGCCTTACCCTTCTGCCATTTTCGATTATTCAGCATAGCCTTCCTTTAAAATGACCACTTGACCTTTGCTGGAACAGCCATTAACCTTCCATAGTCGGGCGTAAACAGCTTAATTTTCTGACAGTGGCATGACAGAAGAAATTACAAAGCCAATTCCCACTCTCAGCCCAAAACAGATGCTAAATGTAAATCATTCCATTTTCAGGAGCAGGGCATTCTGCTCCAGTGGCTCTGACACTTTTGTTTTCCACGGAATGAACTAAAACTTCTGCCAAAACCAACGTGTTGACCCAAGGCAGGCACCTTGCAAAAGCTCATCCAGCTGTGCTTGTTCTGCAGGTTAAAAATGAAGCTGGGATTTGAATATGGCCCTCTGCATCAAAAAGGCTTCTCTAGTCAGGAAAACAATTCTTACAATTCATAATCTCCCTCCTTTGAGTCAAAGAACCCATCAGAAAACTTGTATTGACATCACCTCAGTGATCAGTCATTAAAATCTCTTGATTTAACTGAGTATTAATATGCTCTTGGTCTAAACTGAGCTCTGAATATCCAAAAAAATCTTTATTTTTTTAATGAAAAACAGTATTTCAAAGAAGTAACAAAAAAGAGCTTTTTGTATAAATGAATGACCAAATAAATAATTTCACACACAGAAGGTACAAAGGCATTTTTGCATTGATCACACTACAATTCCTAAACAAAGACTGATCCTACATTTAATTTTGAAATACGGTATTACATCACACAAAATGTGATTATTTTATGTACACTAGCCATCCTCCTGTTGGCTCCACATTCCCTCCTTATCTTCCTGAGAAACAGCAAGGATTTTTCACGCCTGCTGCAGGATTAAAGCGTGAGTGTCAGGTAAGGCAACACAATGAATTTAACTGCTCCTTCCYCCTGATAAGTTCTGCCCAGCTGGATCAATAACCCACAGACTAAAAAGGGTTTTCATGCCCATTACAGGCTATTGAACCACTGAGCAGAGTTGTCACTGCAGTTTCCCMAAGCCAAACATGCAGAGTCTCTTTTAAACCCATGAATCACACAACAGATAAGAATAACTCCTTGGAGGCTGGTGAGATTTGTCATTATTTAGCACAGGGATTAGTAACTTCCTGTTTAAAATCTCAGAATATATCTGAATTATTAGTTTTCAGGAAAACATTCAAATTTCCTGACTGGATTTTCCCAGTGTGTGAAAGCAGGAGGTCAAAATTTACCTTTAATGGGCAGAGAATAATTAAAAATGCTGTTTGACATCAAAACTACCAAAATAAGTGATCTGCCAYTTCAAAAGCAGCAAAAGCATCAAACTGCATCACAAATCACTGCRTCTACACCAACAGCCCTTTATCCAAATATGGCCTGTGGGAATTTTGGGTTTCTTTCACTAAGGAAAGTCATTTATACTCAATTCAGAGAGGAACACGTGGCTACAGGCAGCAGCTAAACCAACAGATCTCATCTCTGAGATATTGAATACTCACTTGGGGGTCACACCCATCAAAATCCAACCTCTCCATGATTCCTGTGGGGTTTTGAGGCTCTCTTAAAGTAACAAAAGTCCTCCTCCCTGACAGTTCCTGAGCAGGACAGGCTCTCAGTGCAGGCACACAGATTAAAAAYTGAACAGTTGATGCTGTGAGTGCCCACACCAACTTCTGACCTTCATCAAAGACACTGGGGGAAACCAAAATATGCAGAGGGCTTGAGGAAAAACCAGAGCTCAACTCACCCTTTCCCAAGGGAGATCAAAACAGGCTTCTCCATCCCAATGAGAAGCCGGAAAGCCTCGTTAAGGTTGGCGTAAGTGAAGTTTTCTGCTGCATCTCCCAGAACCACACAGTTGGGGTTTGTCTTATCAACGTCAGCAAATTCAGGGACGAGATCTACAGAAGGAGGAGGAAAAAGCACATCACCAATCTCTCACCATTTCATGGGTTCTCTCACCACCCATGTGTGGGTTGTGTTTTCCCAGATTTGTGCTTCGGTCAGGACACAACAGATGAGAAAATAAACACATCCCAGCCTGAACCAAGCACTTTTCAGCTCCCTCTCAAAAGGAARAGGACAGAGCACATCCCCTCCCTCTCTCCCTGTAAGAGACCGTACCGAACACCTTTGACTGTCTCACGATCATGGAGACTGAACACCCTAAAAAGGAGAACCCCGASRGGAAGAAAGGGGGACTTTTTGCTTAAAGGAGTCCGAGCCTGATCAAGGTGGGCCAGATTTCCAGCTCCTAGGCTGGAAGGTACAGCGTGTCAACCATGGATGGCTGCGCTGCTCCTGA
>NW_026623730.1:239419-266624 GCF_030028575.1 Malurus melanocephalus | reverse complement strand
TCTTTCTCTCTCTCTCACCCTCTTCTATCGCAAAATATCCAATAAAATTGTTCCTGATTATTTAAACATATATACATATATTTGCCCCTCGTTTTCTTTTGCACTCTGAGATTCTGCTAACGAACCCCTCACGACTCCCACTTGAGTTAAGCAGATTGTGACACTCCCCTGTCCCCAGTGCTGTCCCACCATTGTGCACCAGCAGATGTGGTCTCAGTCCTCTCTCCTTCAGCAGGCGGCAGGCGGCCGGAGCTGGCGCCGTCACCTCGGCCACYGACACATCAAAGCCCAGGGCACGCAGCTTCCCAACGAAATTCTCCCGGGTTTCTTGGGTCTCATTGGTGCAGAGATGCAGCTTCAGCCCAGAGGCTTTGATCCTGCAGGGGGAAAGAGGCAGAGGGGTTAGCCACGTGGGGAAAATTATGTCAGGGTGTCAGTTCTGCTAAAAAAGGAAAGGTATTTCAAACGAGGAGGAGCTGGATCCTTTTCTTTGAACAGATGCACCCAAAATCCTGATTGTTTTTTTTTTTTCTCCCAGTTCCTTATCTCAACTCATGAATCCTTGTGTTAATTATTGGGTTTTTTTCCTGTGGGTGCCTGGCATCTGGCCAGGGTTCAAACCACGACACTCTGGGCACTGCAGCTGCCAGTTTGTCCGAGCTTTATCAACGCTGGGGTGAATCCTGTTACATTTATCACRAAATCTCTCACAAAACACCTGTGCTGTTACTTGGTGGATGATCCTGAAAAATCTGGCACTTCAACAGGTTTGTTATTAAATGTTTTACAGGTAAATGGCTGCTCAGGGGTAGGAAACACAGCCACGAGTGTCCAGAGACAAGGACACGGCTTGGGGGGACAACACTCTGCAAAAGTTGTGCTGTTGCMCCATCCCTGGAAGTGCCCAAGKCCARGCTGGACAGGGCTKGGAGCACCCTGGGACAGTARAAAGTGTCCTTTCCRTGGYTGGGGTGGCACTGGATGGGATTTAAGGTCCYTCCCAACCCAAAACTGGGATTCTGTGAATCCCCTGCAAGTCCTCTGCCTCTGAGCAGCTTTGTTTCCTGACCCAAGCTGGTGACCTGCTGTCAATGTCCCCAAAAAGCCTTTTCCCCAAGGATGAGCTGTCAGCTATTTGGAGACCCAGTGTATTTCAAAGTGGCCACAGAAAATCAGAAGTACTGAAAATGTACCACAATTWAAAAAAAATAATAAACATTTGCTCCTGAAATATATGAAAATGCCTAATTTTGTCAGTTTCCATGTGAATTTCTGCATAATTATCTTTGAGGATCTGACCACATGCAGGTTCAGACACTTAGGTAGGTCTGGAATTAGGCTTATAAATTCTTATAAAAATACTCCAACTCTTCTTTGTATTAAAATGAAAAAGGAATTTTTTTATTAAGAAAATCCCTGCACTAATTCTCAAGACAACAGAACATGCAGGGTTCATTTCATAAGGAAAATGACCTCAACTGGTTGGTGCAAGCACCAAAWCCACCTTGAGATGATGCATCCCATGATGAACTTCCCATCAAAGGATTCTTGGAAATCTGGTCCTGACCCAGACAGCCCCTTCTGCTCGTTAAAACTGCAYGCCAGTGTCTTCCT
Organism: Malurus melanocephalus; assembly: GCF_030028575.1. Lineage (NCBI taxonomy): Eukaryota > Metazoa > Chordata > Aves > Passeriformes > Maluridae > Malurus > Malurus melanocephalus. The sequence goes on along the minus strand of NW_026623730.1, from coordinate 265,010 downwards.
TAATAATGCTGGTGATTCATTCCTTTCTTATTATTTGTCTTTCCTAATCATAGATATGTGAATTATCAATTACACTTAGTGGTTAATTGCCCTTCATAAAGATAGCTTTTCTCTTTTAAATTAGGCAGTTAATATATTGTAACTAATAGCATCCACTTGTACATTATAAATATATCTTCATTGATTGGAGCACTGAATGTGAGATTCACTCTCAAGTTAATGAAGCAATTGAGTGAAGAAGTGCAGGGTGCACCCAGGGAATAATTACTGTTAATGAATTATGATGTGACCTTCTCAGAACAATGAACAATTGGTGTGACAGTGGGATGACAATATTCCACATCTGTTATTCGAGACATGGTTTCTGCTGGAGTTAAAAAGCAAAGCAGCCTAATCTGGATACACAACAAACTTTAATAGAATGTGCCATGGTTAGAAGAAATTTATTCGAAATGCAGAACCTCTCTGCACAATCTTAGGGGGAAAACAATCCCATGATTCACAACTAGCTGGAAGCAGACGTTTGTTGAGTAAGAATTTACTTTTTCTCTTCCTAAAGTCAGCAAAATGAATCCAGGGACAGCACAAATCCCAGACCTGCACAGACAACCAGCACCCTCATGGTCAGCCTGGTGAAAGCACAGATTCACTCTCCCTGTACTGCAAACTTCATTTCTTCCTCAGCATTTTAGGTGAAAACCAGACTGAAGCTTCTGAAAGGACTGACCAAAGCAGAAGCAGTCTGGACACATCCCCGACACCAACCCCAACACCACCCCAACAAATGAACTCKGGAAATGCTCAGGATCAGTTCCACAAAGAGTTAGGCCAAGCTGGACAAAAAATGGGAGTCTTTTGGTAACACATGAAAAGGACTTTCAAAAAGACCCTGTAACACTAAACGAAAGAAAAATCAACAAAACTCTAGAGAAGATTTATTTCTACAAAAATATCTTTCCAATGAACAGCCACCTTCTTCTTCCCAATTAGCATCTCTAAATTAAAGAGCCCCTGTTAACTCTGCCAAATCCTTGCAGAATAGAACAGCCACACTCCCCTGTACATTCAGGATTTCACACACACTGGGATGGGTGAGTCCATCCCTGGATGCTCAGCACAGGATGGGAGCAGAGCCTGCAGGCCAGCAAACAACCATAAATTCAGAGTTTCAATAATCAGGGAGAGCTTTCACCAACAGCTCTGCTCCAATCCTGTTTACAGCAAAACTCCCCTTCACTTTCCCTGCTCAGGCAGGTTTTGCACTAAAAGAGATGGCTTAAAGTTCTCTGTCTGATAGGTGAGATGCTTTGCCCAGTGAGTCTGCAAAGGACAATCTGCAGCCTCTGCATTGACCCTCTGCTCACACTCCCAGCAAAGCAATTYCCACTGCTGGCAAGCGTGGGGATGTCAGGAGAAGAATAAAGAACAAGATTTGTAATGTGATGTCCTGTAAGATAAAGAGCAAGGGATTAGAGAGCTGAAAGCACAGAGGAATGAGGCACCAGGAGATGAAACACACGACTGATGGAGATGGAGATCTGCCTTGTTACAGATTGATCAGCAGCTCCATCACACAGGCACACCCAGGAACCCCAGATACTCAGGCCTTCAGCTGCCTCGCACAAACTGTGGCTGTGATAAAGATCCCACCCAGCTCCAAAAGTGCTGGAATTGATCCTGATGAGAGCAGGCAGTGCTGTTCTCCATCCTGCAGGGACACAGCGTGGCCCAGGCTGATGGGGACATCCCCAGGATGCCTCTCCCTCCTGTTTGGGACCAACAGCAGGATCAGCATCACACAAATCCCTCTGTTTCCAACATCACTGTCACATCCCTCCTAAAGCCATGAGCAGGAACGGGGGAGCTTCACCTGCGTGAGGGAGAGCAGCTTCTAACCCTCCAGAGTGTCACAAATGCCAAACTCCAAATGCCAAACTTTTGCTAAAGTGGCAAAAAACTTGTCAGAGCTCTGTCTGAAGGGGCTGGCAGAGCAGATGAAGGCTCAGTGTCCCCTCCAGCTGTGTCACACAGCTCTGGTGCCAGCCCCTGCTCTGCCAGGGACCTGCCACAGCACTCAGCACTGAAGGAAAACGTCCCAAAAAGAAACTTCCAAACCCCAAATTAAAAGTGGACAGAGGAGGATTGAGCTATCACACCAGCCTTACCAGAGGAGGGATTTAAACCCAGCCCAGACCCAAACAACCACTTGGTCACTCATAKAACCCCCAAATCTTGACCCAGGGCACCCACCCGGCTCCAAGCACACCATGAGCATCCACCCAGGGGAGAGGGGGATGTGAGGGGTTTAATTTCAGCTGTCCCCAGTGCTTGTGCAGCTCTTTGAACTGACCTTTACCTCGTTCTGCTGGAGCAGGACACGGGGCTGAGTGACAATGTCCCACAATGCAATTACCATGCGTCAGATGAGCCGGTCCCTTACAAATCACCTCGAACTTTACACATCTGCTGCCTGTCAGCATCTGCCAGGCTCACTCACCCGAAAATAATGAAAAAAACTCTCATTATTGTTCCATAACAGGTAAAGTGTTAGGACAATTATTGGACATCCTCGCTGACCTTGTGCAGACTCAGCCAAGTGCCCTTGCCAACCTTTACGGGCAGCTTTTGGGCACATAAAACACAAAAGCTGTTCTTTCACATGATGTAAAGGTTGTGACACCAGTAGGAAAAGCAATGGGCCCAGAATCCAGGCTGGGAACCATCACAACTTCAATTCACATTATCCTGCATGTGGCTGAAGCAACTAAGGAAAAGATGTAAGGCTAAATTTCAGATTTCCCACCTTTTCCCATTTTTTTGCAGTGAAGGTTTTCCCTAGGAGAGGAGCAGGGAGAAATTCCTGCCCACAGCCAGAGATCCAGATGGGGCAGAAAGCAAAACCCTGGAAAAGGCAACAAGMCTGAGCTTGGAGACTGTCCAACACCAGCTTCAAAGGAAATGTGCTACGTGAGATTTCCAGAATTGGCTTTTTATCCTGCTTTTGGTTTTTCAGAGTGCTTTGGGGATTGTTTTAATTCAGAAGAAAGCACGTTAAGCACTTCTGCTATTCGGCTCTTATGCACCAGTGGACAAACACCAATGTGCTTCAGTGTAAACCTGTCAGAATTCTGATATTTTGTCTGAAACACAGCACCTGCAATTAATCCAAAAAGCAAAAGCAGGCCTTGTGCAGCAATGCTGTCCTCCCAGGGCTAATGTCAGTGCCCTCTGCAAGGACCAGRGCTGCTGCTCCAGGTAAAACATCTCCTGATCTTGCAGGTTTTTCCTGGCAGAACCTCCCTGGGAGCATCACACGCACCTGAGGATGAAAAAAGAGTTTTATGGCTGAGAGCCATAACCCCTCCTGGGGTCCAGCTGTGGAAATGCTGGTGGGGGGAGAGCACGTTTGCTCTGCTTAAAAAGTGTATTTGTGGCAACAACGTGCTCTATTTTCTCTGGAAATCTCTATTCTTGCCATTGCAGTGGCTATTTCAGCTTCTGAAATAACAGCAGGCAAAGTCATTATTCCAAAAGCCTGAAGGAGGCCACAAGTGCCTTTTTTTCCTCACACAGCACAAGCCTCTCCTAACTCCATGGAAACACTGAATTTCCTGGTGTTTTTTAACTCATTGAGTGCAATGCAATCAGGGGACTGTGGACAGAACTCCAGGATGCTCCTCCTCTATCCCAGTGCYCAAAACATTCAGTTTTTCTGATTTCTGCCATCACAGCACGTCCAAACCGCTCAACTCTTGCTGTCACATCTCTGATGCCATTTTTGTCCCTTGCCCTGCTGATGTTTCCCTCCACTGATTCCTGTCTGAGTGCAGCCMGGCTCATTAAAGCCCTGCTGATCCAACTTTCTGCTCCAGGCTGCCCTGACCAATCCTTTCACGTGGCATTTTGTGGCCCCAGTCCCTCCTGCATTCCCGTGTCTCAAACTCATCTCCACATCTGCCATCTCCCGAGCACAATTTCCTCTCCAGACCCATAKGGCTCACCTCTCTCTAAATATAGAATGGGATAATTTGGAGGCAATCCAAGGAGGGATTGAAGAAGGGATTAAAAAACAGGAGGGCATTACCTTTGCAGATGAATAAAAGCAGATTGATAGCACACATGAAGGAGGCACAAGAAGAGGCCAATGTTACTTGAGGGTGGGCAAGGGTAAAAGTTATTAAATACTCTGGAAACACCACTTGGAGAAAGTATTTGACAGCAAAAACTGAATTAAAAAATCACAAAATTGTAGCTCAGAGCAAACTTTAAAAACCCATCAATGCCTTTATTGGAGTGTTTTTATAATTCAGAATTGTCCAGAGGTATAAAGACACCCTGGAAGCTGCACMTCAAAACAAACACAAAGTCCAGGCTGTCCTGAATCCTCTACAAAGGCCATGGAATACAGCTGGAAACCAGAATTACTGCACAAATTATCCAACACCATAAATCACAGTCCTCCTCCCTGAACAGCAGGGAAGACACAGATTTGTAGGCAGCAATATGCCACAACAGTGAAATCCAGAATCCACTATTTAACAAAAATAACACGTGCTTTTGAAGGGAATCTGCAGAAAAGAAGCACAAAGCAGATAATAAGAGAAATCTCTCTGGTCCATTAAGTTCAGTAACAAGATGCATTTAAGGCTGCAGATTACCAAATCAGCTTAATCTATTACACCAAAAATACTTTAACCACACTGCAARTGGTTAARTAAGTAAACTCTGGTAGAGCTTAARTAGCTGGTAAATCTCCACTTTAGGAGCTGTCAAGGAAAAAATCAGATCTTTGGGGATTCAGTTAGTATGAACRGGTCTGGAATATATTTATTTGYTTTAGGAAAAAYATYTTCATGGACAATATAGTGAATGATACTCCATCAGCTTTCATTCTGTGCAGACAGGGGGGTCTCTGCCATGGCAGGGGGCTGAAACTACATGATCTGTAAGGTTGTTTCCAACCCAAATTATTCTATGAAGTTGCTAATTACTCCATTAAAAATTCTCTCAAAACCAAGTTACCTTTGTCAGGGTTGAATTCTCACTTTGTACACAAACAGCACCTGTTTGTAAGGAAGAAATTCCATTTCTGAGACCCTAAAGGTTAATGATGTATAAATCCCAAAAATGCAAGCACTTACTCATGCAATTTGTGCAGACAGCCCATGAGCAGCCACAACTTGAGGGACACAGATCATGTTAAAGGAATAATGAACACTGCTGGTTAGGAAAACAATTATGGGCTAGGAATATCCACTGCTCTCAGAAAACTGAGAGAACAGCTCATGTTACTGGAGTGAAGCTGAGACAGCTCTGAACCCACTGAGCATCAATTCTGGGATCCCTTTCCAGCTCTGCCAGGGAACAGCTACACAAGACATTAGGTGGATATTAGAAAAAAGTTCTTTACAGAAAGTGTGATAAAGCACTGGAATTGGCTGCCCAGGGAGGGGGTGCAGTCACCATCCCTGGATGAGTAAAACAAAGATTGGATGTGGTGCTTGGTGCTGGGATTTAGTTGAGGTGTTGAGCATGGGTTGGACTCGAGGATCTTGAAGGTCTCTCCAACCCTGGTGATTCTGGGATTCTGTGACTTTTTGTGCCTCTGCTGCTTTGGGAGGGCAGTGACACCCACCCTTCTCTGGATGAAAGYGCAGAGAGAATCAAGTACAGAGACAAATGAACAGATATTAACACAGGASTCTGCAGAGTTTATCTGAAGTCTCTTTCCAGGAGGAACAGCTCCTTTTCCATCCCATGTCCCAAAGACACAGCAAACCTTGGAACACTGAACATCTGCACAGCCTGTGCTGAGCCACATTATCTGCTGTGACAACAAAGCTCCCCTGCTCCTGGTGGCACTCACACTTCCAAAAGGCTCTTTGTGAGCTCCCAGCTCACCCGAACCCCCACACCCTGAATTGTTTTACAGTCCCGGTTCCGCTTGTTCCCCTCACAATGTTCTCCTTGTTCCCCTCTCCAGGTATTGCACTTTAACAGGACTGTCCAGCTGCTCCCCAGATTTCCGCTGCCCCTTTCAAGRGCTCTGCAAAAAGCTGTGCTAACAGATGCACTATCCCAGCCCAACAACAGGATGTTGTAAAAGTCCAACTACTGTGTGCTTTTCATATGGATATGCTAATGGGAACACTATCAGCACACAGCTGTAAATGCAAATGCCAAAGCACAGGCTGAGCATCTTTTATGGATGTTTAACCACCTTCTGCCTTGTAAGGGACCAGCTCCCTGCTATTTGGAAGATAAAAAAGCGACTGGCTCACCTCGTGTCAATGCTGTGTAAATCGATTAAGACAATAACAGCACAGCACAGAGGCTCTGTTAGGGCCGGTTCCAGGAGAAGCCTTTAAGTCACCGATGGCCTTTCTTGTCCCTGGGCTTTCTGATCTGCTCCAAAGCATCTGCCAGGGAATGCACACGCTGGGGGGAGATGGGTGGGGTTTATGGAGCTTTCTTTGAAACAATGACAAAGACATGCCACGGTAAATTAAACTATCAGGAAATGTTATGGGTTGTAAGTTTCATAGGAATAAATTATCTTATTGAGCGACTCTTGGATTTTTTAGCCATCCTCTGGTCTAAAATCTCCACCTAAAGGTAATAACAGTCCCTAAGAAATTCAGAGAAATTCCTGGCTCCTGGGTCAAACCAGAGGTGCCAATACCCTTTGGCACATGGGTGCCTGGCTGCCACGGTCTGGATGAGTAACAAGGTTGTTGTTCWCTTTATCCTATGAGTACAGGATGAGCTCTGCTCTGCTCAACAAATATTCCTGTGGTCCAACCTCTCAGCCTCCAACCCAGCAACCCCCTCTCAGTGCACATTGAATCCTCTGATTCAGTGTACTTCAGGTACATGAGAATAAATAAATAAATACAGCATTTCCAACTGTAACACTCAGCGTTTCATTGACGCCTTGCTCAGGAGAGTCTCTACAGCCCTGGGAAGTTGCTGAATGTCACCTTGCTCAGGGTGTTCCAGTGTCCATCAGCTTCTCTGGCCATGTTTCTGCTCCATCTGACCACCCTGTTAGCTAAAATCAAACAAACCAGGGGCAAGCATYGCTCTGCAGCCACCACAAACAGAAACCAGGGCAAACTCTGCTGCAGAAATGACATTGCTCCTCTCTCAAAGACCAACTCCAGTACCTGCATAGCAGAATTTGGCTGAAAACAAGAGAAATAATGGAGCAAATGTAGTTTTAAGAGGTCGGAATGGCCTCAGTCACATGAAACCAATGACAAATTAGTGTGTTGATTTAGGATTTTTACTGGAGTGTGCTGTATGTTGTCACACTGTTAATTGCTGTAATAGAGAAGAAGATGTAGCAATACAGTCTGAAAGGAACAGGTCAGCTGTCATGTTTTAAGAACCCTTATCTTCATTATGAGTTATCAAAATGGTATTTAAGGTTTCTGTTGGACATGCACACACACTAAAAGATGTTAGCTCCTTCAGCAGAGGGCCACATCAATTTGAAAGAGTTGTGAAGCTCCTTCCTACCTGCAATTCTGACTCTTTAATTGATTTTTTTTAAAAAGTGAATTAATTAAAAAAGAGCTCTTTTAAGCTTTGATGCATCTGCTTGGAACCATGCAGCTGTACTGTGACGCAGACACAAATATTAATGAGCAACTGGCAACAGCATAATGAGTCAATGAAGATTTTAAATGGTGTRAGCCAGAACAATTACTAACCTAATAGGCAGATAAATAAGGCTACTTGACTTTACCCAAGGAAAGTGATTTTCCTTCACCACTTACATTGAATGACCTGAATAAAGTGGTTTGGTGAGGGTTTTTTTTTCCCTTTCTGGCACTTTTCCATCATGCTGTCCCAATTCCCACAGCTATGACCACTGTTTCTCCCCTGCTCACCAAATCCTGGCCTAAAAAGATCAGCTTTCCCTGCACAGAGCCAAAAGGCTCTTCCAGAAATGCACAGTCACACGATCAATCTTTAAACAAAGTTTAAAGACACGATCTGTCTTCAAACAAAGTTGTCCCTGTGGTCACTGCTCTCCCCTGGCCCCATCCCGCTCCTCTGGTCAAGCAAGGCCAATGCAGACACTCTGCCAAGCCAAGCTAATTAATTAAAGTTAGTTAAGTTAAAGTTACCTAGTTAGTGTTACCTGGATAGTATCACAGCTAAAAGTGAAGGAGTTCCCYACCTGTGAGCACTGGGAGTGACTCACCGTGGGGACACTTTGGTTTTGGGTCATTTCCAAGCTGGGTAATCATTAACCCCAGCACTGAAATTCCCCATTTCTGCTGGGCTGCGAGTTCCCTGCAAGMAGCCCCAGATAATTTGACAGCAAAGTCAATCAATTGGCAGAAACACCGTGCCCGTGGGTAATATTTAAAATATGATTACCAGGGGACAGTGCCAGATCTCTGCCAGCTCTGCTGTGMCAGCAGCGAACACAGAACCACGCGGGATGCGCTGCTGCACCGCCCCACGCTCCTCTCCCCATCAGCCCAAGGTCTGCGGGCTCCCCTCGCTCAAATCATCCTAAAAAGCACCGAGCCGGCCCTAAAAGCTCCCGTTTCCTGTCCGGGAATGGAGTGAAACCACCGGGGGCTGCAATCAAGCCCCCTTTCAGCGGTGCCACCGMCGCCCTGCGGTGCAGCCCCAAGCGCACGCTGTGCTTTGGGACCCCCGGCCCCGCCGCCCCATTCCCCACCCATTCACCCACCAACCTGCGCAGGGCCTCGGCCGAGCCCGCGATGGGGACACCGCCGTCGGCTCCGCCGTCGTAGAGAACCCCGCTGACATCGAGAAGCAGCCCCCGAACGGTGCGGGCCCAGCCCCAGCCCGCCATGGCCGCACCGCCCCGCCCCGCGCCCGGCGCTGCCGGGAAATGCAGTCCGGGGATGAAACACGGGGAAATGCTGTCCCGGGAAATGCAGTCTGGGGATGAAACACCGGGAAATGCAGTCCCGGGAAATGCAGTCCGGGATGAAACACCGGGAAATGCAGTCCGGGATGCAATACTGGGAAATGCAGTCCGGGGAAATGCAGTCCGGGATGCAACACCGGGAAATGCAACACCGGGAAATGCAGTCCGGGATGCAACACCGGGAAATGCAGTCCGGGATGAAACACCGGGAAATGCGGTCCGGGATGAAACACCGGGAAATGCAGTCCGGGGATGAAACACCGGGAAATGCAACACCGGGAAATGCAGTCCGGGGATGAAACACCGGGAAATGCAGTCCCGGGATGAAACACCGGGAAATGCAACACCGGGAAATGCAACACGGGGAAATGCAGTCCGGGAAATGCAGTCCGGGGATGAAACACCGGGAAATGCAGTCCCGGGAAATGCAGTCCCGGGAAATGCAGTCCGGGGATGCAATACCGGGAAATGCAGTCCGGGAAATGCAGTCCGGGGATGAAACACCGGGAAATGCAACACCGGGAAATGCAGTCCGGGATGAAACACCGGGAAATGCAGTCTGGGATGCAATACTGGGAAATGCAACACCGGGAAATGCAGTCTGGGATGCAATACTGGGAAATGCAACACCGGGAAATGCAGTCCGGGGATGAAACACCGAGAAATGCAGTCCGGGGATGCGGTCCCGGGATGCGGGAAATGCAGTCCGGGGATGCAACACCGGGAAATGCAGTCCGGGATGCAACACCGGGAAATGCAGTCCCGGGAAATGCAGTCCGGGGATGCAACACCGGGAAATGCAGTCCGGGGGTGCAACACCGGGAATGCAACACCGGGAAATGCAGTCCAGGGATGCAACACCGGGAAATGCAGTCCCGGGAAATGCAGTCCGGGGATGCAACACCGGGAAATGCAACACGGGGAAATGCAGTCTGGGAAATGCAACACCGGGAAATGCAGTCCGGGAATGCAACACCGGGAAATGCAGTCCAGGGATGCAACACCGGGAAATGCAGTCCAGGAATGCAACACTGGAAAATGCAGTCCGGGAATGCAACACCGGGAAATGCGGTACTGGAGATGCGGTCCCTGGAAATGCGGTCCCGGGGATGCTGTCCCGGCTCCGCTCGGCCTCCGAGAGCCGCTCCGCTGCGGGGGAACGGGGAACGGGGAAAAACACCGAGAAGCTGYGCCTGCCCCATCCCTGGAAGCRCTCAAGGCCAACCTGSTCTGGTGGKKGMMWYCCMRSCCMWKGSMRKKSMKKGSMWYCCMAKYCMWKRSMRKKGGGRAAATTTAGATGATCTTTAACATCCCTCCCTACCCAAACAGTTGGATGATTCACATGACAACCAAGRAAAAGAACCCCACTGAATCATCATATAAAGAATTCTACAATCACAGATAAGATTTTATCAACTGTGTTCCAGCTTTACAGAGAGCATTGTTTTCTCCCAAATATCTTCTCCCTGCTAATGCCATCAATAGCATGCCTTGACTCTCAGAATATATAAGGAGCTGTGGTGGAATTATAGTCCATTTTGTTTTAAGGAAAGCAGAGGAGTCTTGGCAGCATTGATTTGCATCAGCGCTTCTGGAASAGCCTCTGGCTTCTCCCTAAAGATAATATCTAAACTGTGAAATTCATTAAATAGACCCAGAAATGGATCAGGTTATTTAAAACAACATTACTAATGGCACAATATCTCAGCTGTCTACAGCGATAGTGAACATTGTCTTGGATAGTGTTATCAGCCCAGGACACCCGCTATGAATATTGATCCACAGCTTGTTACAGCCATCACTTGCCGTCAGGACAGGTCAGGGTTGAAACCCACCTAGCATCAAAGCAATTTAGAGACAGCACTTGGGCTGAATTTTAATGCCTAAGCTGGGAAATGGACCAAGTGGAGAATGCTGGAACTAATCCATGAGTGTGTGCCTTTCCACACGCACGTGTGTTCGGATGTTGTGTGCATACACATGTTTGAAACTGATGATGTTTGAAGATGTCTTGTAGTTCACAGATTAATCTCAATGCTGCAATTCACTTCCTCATCTCCTGCTGACCTATCAACTCAAACAGAGCTTTGTAGTCCCACAGATTTTTTTCCCAGTTCACAACCTCATGCATCCCCAAAAACAAGTTTTAGCCACCTGTAGCTTCTGTGTATGAACTCCCTGGGCCACAAYCTCCTTCTCCTCTATGTTTTTGTGATGTTCYACCCCAGAGGACGRTGCCAAATGGGCTCTTGGACACTGWCAGTCACCATRTAATTAACAGTAACWGTTACTTTTAATCACATCATCATCTTCTTGCTCTTCACTTATCTTAAAACCTATGCCAAGAATTATTTGTGAGCCCAATTCTGCCGAGGCTGAGATAGCTGTGAGGAGGAGGAGGGCTGTGCTCTGCATCTTTCCTCAGGAACAGAAGAGCTGGAGTAGCAGAATCCTATTAAGGATTGCCTTTCACTGGCTGAGGGATGCCTTTCCCTTATCTGTCTGACAACTTGTGGCACCAACAAATGTTGAAATGCTAAAAAGAGGGAAAAGCATCCCCCTGAACAGACAGAGGTGTGCAGAAATACACTGCTGACATGTTTTCAATAAGCAGGGCTGGCTGCAAGTGCTCATGGGGCTGGTGTGGAGTGGAGAGCCGGGCTGGCTGTCACCTACCCTGTCCCAGTTACAGAWATGAACAGAAAACAAAGTGTTTCCCCTGAGACAAGGAGGTTTAGGGGAAAGGAACAGATCCAGCACAGGCAGGCCTCAGTTTCCCTGCTTGCTGACTGGGAACAGCGTGAACACCACAGGTGAGTTGCAGGAGCTTGGCCCAGAGTCTGAACCACACTGATCCCAAGCTGCTCCCAAACGAAAAGCTGCTGATTTATCCTTGAGGACCAGGCAATATCTTCACATCTTGAACAGCTCTTGGAGCTTGGGTCCTGCCCAGCACAGCAGAGGGATGCAGGAGCCGKCCCTCCTCCCTGGGTCACTCTGAACACGGGGCTCACCCCGCTGGACCCGCATTGACCAGGGGAGCTGCAGGTGGCTCAGCGGAGGGTGAGGGGACAGGTGCAGCCGGTGGCTCTCCGGGCCCCGGGGCACTCCAGCTGCCGTCGGGCTGCCCTGTGCAGCCGCATCCCTGCTCTGGAGGAGGGCCCGGCTCGGGTGTCCGGGGCTCCCCCAGCCCACCTCTCTGCGCGTTCCCCTGCCCAACCGGGAGCAGGTAACGGGAAAGCCCCGTCACCGGGAGGTTGGGATGGAGGGAGGCGCCCGCTGCGCCCCCGCGGAGCCAGCGCGGCGGGGAGGGGGCGCGGGGGCGGCGTGCCAATGGCTGCGCTGCCCCCTCCTCTGCCCCCACCCCGCCGCCGGCCCCTCCGCCTCCCCGGCCGACCCTCCTCCCCGCCGCTCACTCCGCGCCGCCAGCTCCGAGCGTGCGGCTCGGGAGCGGCCCGGCTCCGCGCCCGGCGCTGCGCTCCGCCGGCTCCGCGCTGGGAGCCAGCAGGTCTCCGGCAAGCGCGGAGGGTGGGGTGGGATGCCGGAATGCCCGGACCGCGGGGCCAAGGCGGCCCCCATCCATCATAAAATCTCCTTCTCCATCTTAGACATCCTGGATCCCCAGAAATTCAGCAGAAGACGCGAACCGGCCGCGGGGAGCTGGGGCAGCGCCCCCCGCTCCAACGAGCGGGAGAAAAGTTTGGGAAGAGTTGAAGTAGGAAAGGACGCTGCTGCTCCCGGCAGCGGGAGGAATAAACTAGAGGCACATGGTAGGAACGCGCTCGCGTTTCTCCGGCCGGCGCTGGCGGGGCGCGCAGGTGGAGGAGCCGGCAGGAGGGGACCCCCGACCCCGCACCCGGCGGGACGCGCTCCCCGCGCGGGGTCCCAAAGGAGMGWGGGAATGGGGTTGGAACTAGATTTKSAGYCTTGATGGTGTAAAGGGAAAGTTGTCGATATCCATGTGCCCTGTCCGGCTCCCGCAGCATCCTCTGCTGCCCGAGGAGGAGGGCGCACACCGGAGCGCCGCCGTCCCATCCCGGCGCCGGACGGGCCGCGGCGCTTACCGAGGCACCGCACGGGGTTTTTTTCCCCCCGCAAGGGCGGCCCCCGGGCTCTCCTTTCCCCGGTCGGCTGCCCCGGCCCGCGGGACGGCCGGCTGGGTAATTGCTCAGCCCGTCCCCATCGGAGGATGCCTTAGCTCCCGGTGATCGATATCCTATTACCGACTCCCGCCTATCTCCTGCCCGCAGCTTGCAGGTGCCCACTTCAAACCTCCTTCCCCCGGCCTGATCCTAATATTGTTCGATTAAAACTTACCTTTAATAGATGACATCTATCGATCTGGCCCTCGCAAATCTGAAACTCCATTAGCGCAGGGATGGGGAGCGGGGGGAGGGGATTTATTTCGCTTCAGAAGGGGACTTTAATAACTTCTTTTTTAATTGGTAAGAAATCCATATCGACGGCTCCCCCCTCCTCGCCGCGGATGCGGTGGCACGGCGGGGGACGCRGGGGGGCTCTCGCACGACGGGCGGAATTTTTCTCCCCTTTATTTTATTTTAAATGATTGCTCTCATGTCGGGGGGAGGGAGGGATGTCGGAGCAGAAGCGCGGGGYTCGGAGCGGGACAGGGAGGAGGGAGCGCTATCTCCTGACGAGCCCCGCGGTCTCACCTAGATGCGCACGCCCCCGCGGAGAGCGGCACCGAGGACGCGGGGCAGGAGCGCGACGAGGAGGAGCCGAGCGGGGACGGGACCGGCACCGGGAGCCCGGCCGGGCAGGAGGAGCCGGGCTCGCCGCGGAACGCCCGGCGGCGGAGGGCAGAGCCGGGCTGCGGGAAACCGCGCCGGGCGCGCACCGCCTTCACCTACGAGCAGCTGGTGGCCCTGGAGAACAAGTTCCGAGCCACGCGGTACCTGTCGGTCTGCGAGCGCCTCAGCCTGGCGCTGTCCCTCAGCCTCACTGAAACGCAGGTGAAGATCTGGTTCCAGAACCGCCGCACCAAGTGGAAGAAGCAGCACCCGGGCGCCGACGGGGCGGCCCCCGCAGCATCCCCCGCGGCGGCGGCGGGCGGCGGCAGCCCCAGCCCCCCGGGCCCCGCCGCTCTGCCCTTCCAGACTTTCCCTTCGTACGCCGCCGCCAACGTGCTGGTGCCGCCGGCCGCCCCGTTCCCGCTGGGCGCCGGCCCCTTCGCTCCCTTCCTGGGCCCCGCGTACCTCGGCCCCTTCTACGCCCCGCACCTYTGAGGCKGCRGGGCCGGGGCAGCCCCCGGGAGCCAGGAGCGCACCTCAGCCCTTCTGAGCCAGCGGGGAACACCGTCATCGCTTCTGCTGCTTGCATGGCGATTTGAAGTGTAAGAAAGTTGATTTTTTCCTAGGCGTCACGGCAGCATGCTTAACTTTGACACAGAGAAAAAAGCCCCACTGTATCCACCGGATTTTATTAGCACGTTTGAGATGTAATTATAGGTGTTGGAGATGGGAAAAGTAACCCTCTTTACACATGCCTGACATTAATTCCCTGCCGATTCTTCTCCAAGTTCATTGTTAAGATGCTCCTCGTTGCTGTTCGGCTTGCCAGCACATGTCTGAACCCTCGAGGGCTCGGGAGCTGTGGCACTCGTTAGCACCGCTGCGATCTTGATGCTGATGAGGGTGCAGGCGGCCGTGTCGAATCCCAGGGATGCTCGCCAGTRAAGACATCCACAGGCTCTGACTGTGCTCATGGGACTCTACTAAGCCCTGTTTGACCCACGTTTCATTATCGTTTCTGAAAACTGCCAGTCACGYTCTTGGCACCCTACCTGGAGGAGAGTTTTTGCTTGGGAAGGGGTAGGAAAATGCAGCTCTGTGTCATCAGGAGATGAGAAGGAAATCTGCCTGGTCAGTGGGAAAGTGTTCACCTGCTGCTCGTGTCCACAGCCTCTCTGCCTTTCGCTGCAGCTCCTTCCCAGGGACTTCACAGRTTTTGGATGAGAAGACTAAAAGATCATTCTTTTTGCAGAGAGCAGTTGTTCTTGTAATAACACRGCATTAGTGCCAAATGAGGCAGAAAAGAAAACATAAATCAGAGAAAATGATTACATTACTCATTTCTTTAAAAATGGAGCATTTGTGGTAGAAAGTAAGTAAAACACAGAATTTCCAGCATGCTGAGACCTATTTTCCATAACAGAGAAGCACATGCTATTTCTGGTTTTGCTTTTTGAAGCATTCGTTAGAAGGAAAATCACATTTCATATTCATCGCTACAAGCACCGGAATGAAAAGGAATTTTAGCTGGGGGCTTATCTGTCTCTGAACGGACAGGAAGTAATTGCTTTAAAAAAAATCTGTCTCATGCGGTTTTACAAATTATTACAACACAGTATTTCAGACTGTATCCTCTCCATCTCTGACAGTGCTTTAAGTACACATTGGCTCTCCAACCAAAAAACTGAGCTCGTAAATCCTATCTAGCTCTTGTGTTGGTCTAAATAAAAAGGGKTTTTAAATTATTCGCTGTTTAATTGTTTTTAATTGTTCTTGGCTGAAGCAGTGTCTACTTTGTGGATTCATCGCCCACCTGGTGTGGATTTTGACTGTGTCCTGTGTTGCAGTCAGTGACTGTGGGTGATACCTCATCTCCTYCGGGCTGGCTGTGAGGAGGTGATTGATGGGACAGCCCTCTCTTGCAAAAATCACCCTCCTGACTTSCAGCTTAGCAGGGATCAAGGGTGTGAGAGCCACAATCCTAAACCTGGGCCAGCTGAAATGACCTGAGGTTGTCTTTCCACCCCAAGAGGAGGTACCCAGCGTCTTCTCAGTGATTTGCAGAGCTATTAACAGAACACAAAGTTCACCTCAGGTCACAGTGCCATAATGACRCTGGGGAAGTCATAACTGCTGTATGAATGTGTTTACTTGCAGATTAATTAAAGTAGCTTTTAAACCCTAGTTTCAGTAGGAGTTTCTAAAGACGGGGTCATTTCAGCTGCTCGGGGTTCTTCCCAAGCTGCCTCCCTTTCTGGCCAGGCAATCAGCAGTCCCAAGTGCCTGAGCCATCGGGTCCCAGCACTGCTGACAAACTSTGTGTCCACTTCTGGCCACTCGTGRGCAGYTRAGAGCTCAAACCCTGCAGGGAGGGAGAGGCAGTCCCGCAGGCTGGTTTAGTCTATTTTCTCTGTCTCAGCTTAGGGCTAACTAAACCTAAATCCTTGTGATTATTCATGGCCTCCTACTTGTGATTATCTTTGTCTGTGCCAAAAACAGATCTTGATATCAGCTGGTTGTCACTCTAAGAGGTTCCCAGAGCATKATATGGTTGGTTACCCACAGTGCAYTCAGATCCCTGGTAAAAGGCAGGCTTGTGCCCTGGTATGGTCACACAGTTACTTCTTTTCCTTAAGAAGTGTAAATAGTAGCAAAACCCCAGGGAATGTTACAAATCAAAATAAACAAATCGCACCAATTGTATCTTCCTTACTGCTCATAAACCTTTCAAGGTTCTGCTTTGCCAGCAATTTTGCCATTGCCAAAACTGTATTACCTTCACAGAAAATTTTGATTCTTATGCAAGAAGCTCCAATCTTTTTCTTTTCTATCACTCTATTTAGTCACTTAGCCCAGAGTCCCCAAAATATTTTACGGGTAATTCCAGAGAAGATGRCAGTTGTGGTCCCCACTTTGCACGACTTTGGCATTGGAAAGGGGTGCACATCAATGGGAATGCAAATTTTGCAGCTCTGCTCCCAGACCACCAAAGCTTTCCTGGCTAAATGCTTCCAAACCCGTTGGATAGACCCTTCCCTTCCTGGCTAAATGCTTCCAAACCCTTTGGACAGTCCCTTCCCTTCCTGGCTAAATGCTTCCAAACACTTTGGACAGACCCTTCTCTCCCTGCTTTGTCGAGACCGGGCTGCTTGAGTGGGTGATTCTCGTTAGGGATGTGGTGACTGGGCACCTATTCCAGCTGAGATTCCAAGCAGTCCTGGGAACAGCACTCTCGTGGGTCCCAGATGAGGCCATTTGCACTGGTAACACTTCTGGAAATGCCCCACTGAGTATCCATTATCTCTAACAATTCTGAATAAAGATTTGTGCAATATTCTYGGGCATAGACAGAAATTGACTTTACTCGCAGCTGAATATAGATGTTAAAGGTATTCACAAGTAAGTCCTATGTGCAAAAAGCAAAAAAATGCATCGATATTAAATTAAAAGAGCTTTGAATTCAAACAATCCAGAGAGAGCAGGAAAGTTAGGAGCCTCCCTCATTCCTGGGTAACYTGATCTCATGGGTGGCATCTCTGCCCATGGCAAGGAGTTGGAATTTGGTGATCTTTAAAACCCATTCCAACCCAAACAATTCTGTGATTCAGCACCTGACAGTGTCTGCAGTGAGCAGGAAGCAGCAGCTGGGTGTCAAACTGCCCAAACTACTGCCAACTTCTGGGTCCAAGAGCCACAAAATCACTTGGGAAACCGACTTTATTTAAACTGAAAATGAAACAAGTACACGGAGGCACACTGTGACATCGCAGCTGGGGAAATGTTAGACATGTCAGTTTAACCACTTTCAGATCTATACTTAAGAAAAAATATCCACAACAACTCAAGCAGTTGGGTTTGTAGAACTGTAAGAATGCAATAAAAAATTAAATACATCCAAGGAATGAAAGATAAAATATATTTATTGACATGACAGTGACCAAGCATTTTTCTTGAYGAAAATGAATGTGATTGTTGTGCAATACATGACTGGAAAATWAAACTAAAGTTTAATTTCTATTTCCTTCCTAGCAATCTCTCTCTTATTCTCTCTTTCATTATTATTAGTACATCTGTAGTAAGTCATGTGCCACCTACACACAGGTCCATGAGCTGAGGACTGAGTCTCCTGGTTTCCACCTGTGGATTTTTCCTCACTGAAGTCAAGTAGGACTGTGGAGAGCGATCCAGGGATGACTCAAGACAAAGAGCAGAGAGAGCTCAGCTTTCTACTCCCCCTGCTTTTGGCAGAACATTTCCTGCAAAAGTGACACGATCCCTGATTTTTGTGGTCACTGTGGAGCCTGTGAGTCTCACCTCCTGAGGGCAGCAGAGGTTGAGGTGCGTGGCAGTGTCCCCTGGCAGGTGTCCTCTTGGCCATCCAGCTCCAGACCGTGTTCAGAAAAGCACTGAAAGCCAAGGCACCCACGTGTTTCTCCAGGGCCCCATGAAATATAACAAGTGATCTATTAAATGCCTCATCAGCCCACAAGTGGTCAGGTGACTCACGARTGAATGAGAAATGTGGCTGTGGTCCCAAATACCTCTTAGAGAATGAGATCAAAGTCTGATTTCCAGCAGCTTTACAGCTCACAGGCAGACAAGATGTCTAGCAAAATATTTGGTGGGAGAGATCCTGCTGAGGAAAAATTGATAATAATGTTCTTGCATCACTCGGTGTGACGCACAGATTTTGTTTCCCAGTATAGCCATCTATCAGCTGAAATCACCTTGCTCAAATCTTTACAGCACTTTGTTGTCATGGAAAACTCATGTCGTGGGCCCCWTTTCTGGTAGTGCCCTCAGTAAAAGTTTCTGGGAAGATAATGATGCATTCAACTAATTTATGAGCTGCTTGTTACAGGTTTGCTTTATCCTCACAGCTGGCATCTTTACCATRTTGTCCACAGGAGCTGTTCTGTGGTGGCTGTGACTCATGTAGCCTGTAGCAACAATACCATTGCTTTCTGCTGTAGCACAAATATTAAACTGCATTTCTCTTAGATTTTCCCCTTCAAACACTGAAGAGTTCCCAAGCCAGCTTCTTTCTTAAGTTGATAATTTCCTTTTCTGTGCTCTGTGTAATGCCACAGGAAAAAAAATGTATTTAAAAATGTGGCATTCTATGGGACTTAAGCACTCTATAACACTGCAGAGGGATTTTTGCAGTACACAAAATTTGTGCTTTTCCATTGAGCAGGCTCTGACAGACTGAGAACACATTCAATGATACCAGATCTATGTACAAGATCAATATGAATAAAAGATTTTACTCCTTTCTACACATGTTGATTTTTCATAGGTGCTTTGATCATAAACAACTACTATCTTTTAAAGAAAGAAGCCTTAAACATTCATTAAAAACAACGACAAAAAGGAGAGAATATATGACATTACATAAACTTTGCAAAATGGGATCCTTAAAAGATGTCAGGTTCTGTATCTGTGGGTCTTTAGGAACCSAACACAACAAACTGAGAGTCAGGTGAGTTGAAACCTTGTCCTTTCTGGTGAGGTCAGTTCTGTGATGATGTCCCAACATCCAGTACTTCCCGTGGTGTTTGTGGGAGCCCCTGGACTGACAGCTTTCCTTATCATCCAGTGCCTTCCATGGAATTACTCTGCAATTTATAAGTATTGGGGAATTCAAGAAGGGCTGCATTTCACTGAAATTGCTCCAGAAGAGCATTAGTTTGAAGAATCACAGGATAAATCCTAGAACAGTTTGGGTGGAAAAGGACCTTAAAGAACATGTACTTCCAACCCCCATCAAGGAACTCTGATACACAAGCTGTAGAGAGCAAAGAATGGATTCATTGTTTACTCATTTATTTGTCCATTCTAAGGAACAGCCACATAGTTTAAGAGCAGATCATTTCTGTCAAGATCTTTCTGCTTTCTTAAGATTCCTTCCTTTTGGCAAAATGCTTCCCATATGTCCATATCTTAAGGTGTGTGATTTTTGAGAACAACCATGATGAAAGAAATTGTCTTGAAACAATGGATTGAAAGCAATTCTTTTGTCCTAAGATGTAGCAAGAAAAATTTCTGAATTATATAATTATATAATATTCGAGAAAAATCTATGGCTAATTTAAAGTGCTGGCTGGGGAAGTGCAGGAAGTGACAGCACATCATCCTGGGGTAATGACAAGTGGCATGTGATGCAATAGGTGACCTTGCTGATCTTTCACCTYGGTGGTGCCAAGTTAAAGGCTGACCTGGTGCAGGCATTATGTAACTTGTCCAATGCCTGGCCACAGCAGCCCTGAGCAGCTGAGTGCTCACCATTTAGCAAGGTTAGCAATCCTGGTGGCAGCAATGTCAAACTCTGCACCAGCAGGGCCAGTGGGGATGTRTCACGCTGGAATTTTGAGTTTTCCAGCTCCTGAGATAAAGCATATCCAGATGTTCAGTGCTCAATCCTGAGATTAACCAAATTGACAAGGTATTTATTCTTATTACCCAGTTAGATATATTTATGTTCATTTTCTGTCTGCTCTCAGAGCTGCCATCTGGGTSAGATTTTGAAAGTCAGGAGAGCACRTAATAGAGTTTTACAGAAATCACTGTCCTGATAAAATACAAGAAYRGGGACTGGAAGTTAGGAATCACYGGGTCCTCTGGATCCAAATCAAAATAYATTTGTTCAAGGAAGAAGCAAGGTCATATACAAGGCACTTGAAAGCCTGAAATCTAAGTCTCACTCCAATTTTGTTTGGATTTTATTTAGACATTTCTGAATTTTATGCTAGAAAATGCCACTTATAAAGCTCTTTTAATCTGTCTTGGGAAAACCAAAGAAAATGTTGTTTTTCCCAAGCTCTGTCCTATTTGTGTCTTCTTGGTAGTATGAGGAATGTGATACTCAGTAGAAATGTGKGTAGAAAAGCTCTTTCATTTAATTAACTACAACTTTAAGAAATAAAAGACCTTGTAAATTACATTCAGGTTTCACACAGAAATAAAATGTCTCACCTCATTTGTGGGAGGCTCTGGATATAGGTATTGCTGAGCTGCAAAGAAAAATAACAGTGTAAATTCAAACATGGAGAACAAAGCCTGAGAGAAGACAGCAATTTAAACTACTTTGATWGTAAATTCACTTATCCATGCTGTCATCTAACAGAGTATCATGGAAATCTTTGTAAAAAAAGGCAACATACAAATCAGGGAGGATAAGTATTAACTGTAGCTCGAGGTTCATATTGCAAAAGAGAATATCAGCTCAAAGGGTTGATTGTGGKGCTGTAAGCTGGAGCTCATCCAATAAAACAGCATTATTTTGAGGGGGCTGTGTTATGCTTTGCCAAACTATCTGGAAAGATATGAGCTAAAAGAGAAATCTCTAAGTGGACTTGAGAGGCAGATCTGCTTTGCATGCATTACAATTTGTTGCTGTATTGTTCTGACACWCTGCACTGTGAAATATTCTGGCTGTGCTGCAAGAAAGACTAAGGTTTCTTGTCCTGCAAGRAATGTCTTAATGTAGAATTCCACTGTCAGTAAATAACCAGTGTGACACCATCATAGGCCATAGAAAGTAATTATTCTATATAAGGGACTATGAAAAATGTGCATGAATTCAGCCCCAGCAATTCCCTTGCTCCTGTCCCTGGTCACAGAGAGCAGCGCTCATTGCTGCTTGTCCTCTGCCCCTCATGAGGAAGCTGCATGCTGCTATGAGATCTCCCCTCAGCCTCTTCTTCTCCAGACTGAACAAACCAAGTGACCTCAGCTGTCACTTGTATGGCTTCCCCTCCAGACCCCTCACCATCTTCATAGCTTCCTTTGGTCACTTGCCAATACCTTTATCCCCTTCATCATCACACTGGGACTGAAGGCTGATTTCCCCAGGACAATGTTAACTCCAAGGTTTGCTTTCAGATCTGCCTTTGGCTCAGAAAAGTGCYTRYTTTTCATTTTTGSTGAGTGGCAGCAGAGTTYCAACAGGAGGGGAAAGGCTGAAGACCATTCTGGAGGCTTTGCAGGGTRGGAAGAGAGGTGGGACTGTCCTTGTGCCAGCTCTGTAGATGTGTGCTGGTTTTAGGTAATGATGAACTTGSCCCTTGAGCCTCCTGACTTGGGTGAACTCCACATCCAGCCTGTGGACTGGGTGAGGAACTGGTCCATGCCACTGAAGAATTGAACTCTGGTGCCATGGGGCAGAACACCAGCTCTTGAGGAACTCTGGACATTTTTGCAGCGTTCCTYAGTGTTAAATTCCAGTCAGGGTCCTGCAATCCTGCCACGGTATCAGTGCTTGAGCAGCTCCCATGGGCAGCATGTGCATCCCTGGCASACACTGAGCTTGTGCAGCCAAACCAACAATTCCCTTGTATTTTCTCTACCTCTAAATAACCACARTAAGTGGGATGCAATTCCTCAGTCTCTTCACATGCCTAATTCCCAACGACTTCAATGAGCATTTCTGCCACAGACAGAGCTGTGGAATTACTCCTAACAACTGGCATGACTTAACTTGTTCCTTCTCATAGCTTTATGGTTTACTTACATGTCAAATTGTATCTTCTGGATTAGCAGAATGAATATAATAACCCCCTTTCTTCAAGTAGGTCAGAGTTTTCCTCTGTTCTGCAGGGCAAATTACTGTAAAATGTGAATGTTTCAGGGATTCTCTTTTCCATATTTTGGTTGCTGTCTTATGGAGTCTTTTAGGTATCTACAGGTAACTAAACAGTACACATTAAGCTTCCACTTTCCCTTCTTCATTCACATGAAATACTACATCTAGCTGAGAGCAATTCCTTCAAGATCTACTGTAATAGCTGCTACTGTGCACAATATGGTTTAAAATTCCATCTTGCTGRTATTTAAGGAAGAAAAGTGGATATTTCCTGTGTCTTGATAATAAGCACCAAAAACAAAGGAAAAAAGAAAGTGAGCCACGACAGGAATACACTGATCCTATATAAAACTGATCAGGCTTATATTAAACAGAGTTTTGAAGGTACTTTCTCTCAGATCTTGCTTAACTAGATTCCAATCTGAGAGTTATTTCATATTTGTAATTTTTAAACCTGAGAAACAGTCCRTATCACCTTTAAAAATAGATTTACATATAGTATCTGTGCATTTCAGATTGTGTCTGTATTTCTTCTTCTTCCAGACCTTATGGAATCCAAAAGCAAGCAAGCCCTTTCTTGCTTTAGGGTTGCTTGTTTGTTTATTTGCTTGGATTTGAATCTCTGCCTTCCAGACAGGAATCTGCTCTTTTCCTGGATGTCTGGCTTCTGAAATTGCCTCTTGGGGCAGTTTGCCTCCAGCTCCRTAAGGCAGAGCTGAACCCAAGATTCAGCACTTCAATTGATCTTGGTTGCCATTAGTTTTCATTCTTTACATTTTCAGATGTGGATTTCCCTCATATTATAGGGGMTACTTAATCCTTTGGACAAGATTTGTCCGTTCTACATTTTTCTGCTTCCTCTGAAAAGCATGAGACTGGACGAAATAAAATCAATTTGGAGGTAAGCTTAAGAATAAGAGCATTTGAAGGTAGGTAAAAGGCCACTCTTAAGTAGAGTCTATGAAAGATGAAAGGGATGTAGCTCCCAGCACATTATTTTTGTGGCTAAACATGTAGAAGGTATGATTAGCACGGCTTGAGCTAACAGGTAAGTGATCTGCCATGCTAATGGAATGCCAAAGTAAAAAACAATCCAACCTTAAACCTACATTTCTTACCTGGGAAAATGCCATTGATCTCATGGATTGCAAATCCTGGACTGTGACCTATAAGGCTATATAAGAAATGTGAGTATGCATCAACAGAAATTATGTGATTTTTTCCTCACACCAGAGATTGTGGTTTGGGTTAGAAGGGACATTAAAGACCATCCAGTGCCACCCCTGTGGCCATGTGAAGGGACAACGTATAGTATGCAAAGCAGAGTTCATTTCTTGTTCTCAACCTTAAAATTTTAGGCTTTTCACAAAAAAAAATTAGTAATTTTAATTAGAAACAATGGGGTTTCAATAGCTCCCAGATAATAACTGCCTCTGGACTTAAGAAACTGGGCACAATACAAYTGTGTATTCATTCAGCAGTCATGACTCTGAAATGTATTTTGCAATTCAGCACCTAAGGCACAGCCTTTTGGTGCTTTATGAACTCATCTTTGGCAGCAGATATAGGGCACTATTTGCTGGCAGAATTGGGCTAGTAGGAGACACAAACATATTAGCAAATTGAGCCTAACTCTTTGTGTGTTTACAAAAAGCACCACATCATCTGTTCCCCTCCCAGCCCTCTCTGCATGAGGCTCACTGCACATTGGGAAAATTTTCTCTGAGGGCGTTGTTCTCCAAAGGCACAGGCAGTGCTGCTCCCTGACACCCAAGATTTGAGCAAATTGGTGAGAAGATATGACAAGATTCAGGAATATTTTCAAATGTCTTGCTTTAGTGAGGGGAAGATATGCAAATCCTCTGTTTGTCAACTAGGATATCATGTTTTCTTTGTGGAAGAAATAAATTCTTTTCCAGCATTGATAAATTTGTCAGGGCAATTTCTGGACAAAGAGCAAAAGGTACCCAGAAGTCATCATGACAGCTGAGACTGTGAGGATTTTTGGTTTGGTATTTTTTGGTTTGGTATTTTTTGGTTTGGTATTTTTCCCTTCCTAGTGAGGTGGGTATGATTAAAAGTGAAATATTATTTGTTTTCCTCTATATTCTGCTCTTGTGAGGTTCTGCCTGGAGTAATGGAGTAAGCCCAGAGGAGGCCACAGTGATGATTACAAGCATGGAACGCCTCTCCTATGAGGAAAGGCTGAAAAAATTGGAATTGTTCAGCCTGAAGAAGAGAAGGCTTTGGAGAGACCTTGGAGCCCCTTCCAGCAACTAAAGGGGCATCAAGAGAGCTGGAGAGGGACTTAGGAAAAGGGCATGGAGGGACAGGACACAGGGAATGGCTTCCCACTGCCAGAGAGCAGGGTCAGGCAGGATATTGGGAAGGATTTGTTCCCTCTGAGGGTGGTGGGGCCCTGGCACAGGGTGCCCAGAGAAGATGTGGCTGCCCCAAACCTGGAAGTGTCCAAGGTCAGGTTGGACGGGGTTTGGAGCAGCCTGGAATAGTGGAAGGTGTCCCTGCCATGGCAGGGGTGGGACTGGATTGGATTTAAGGTCCATTGCAACCCAAACCATTCTTTGATTCTTCTGGATAAAACCAGCACGTACTSATGAAATACACCACAGTTCACCACAGATCTTCTGGTTACGAAAYGCTCACCGAAGGTAATTTAACCCCRGGAAAGGTCAGKGCTGCACTGGCTCGTTCCAGCCTGTCCCTGCTCACCTGCTGGTCCCGGCTCAGAGCTCCTGCTCAGAGCACACCGGGTGTCCTGGACCTCACTCCCCACATTCCTCCCTCCCTGCTCAGGTAGCAGAGCGCGAAGTTCGGGGTTCCATCACTGCCCTTCCATGTGAAGGGCAGGGCACGGGTTCACTGGATGGACCGGGAGGACATTGGTGCGTAAAGGCAAAAACACCTGGCACAGGAGCTCTGTGAGGATCYCCTCAGCAAACATAGTGAATCCCTGACTGTTATTTAAAATTATTTTATGTTAGCCACATATGAAAAGAATGGTAAAAAGCTCATGCACAGCTTCTGTGAAAAGTCAGGGTTGGGCACAGACTGAGCACTTGTCATCACATCCCAGCTGCAGCCGCCGGCGGAGTAACCACTACCAACACCACGCACTTCCCATTCCCAGGAATGTGTTCCCAGTCCCTCTTCGTTTTTCATCAGTGCTCGCCCTTTTCTACATTGACTTTCCCGAGGGCACAAGCGCGGCTGAGCGGGGACAGCGGCGGGAGCGCGCTCGGGCGGAGCCGGGGGGGCTCATCCCGCCGGGGTGTGTGGGTGCTTCAGTGACCGCAAAGATTATTCCCAAGGCTAATTCTT
>NW_026623730.1:196428-238573 GCF_030028575.1 Malurus melanocephalus | reverse complement strand
ACCGCCCCTGAGGGACGCGGTGGGCGGGACCCCGCTCGCGCGCACCCGCCAATGGGGAGCCCCCGAGCCAAAGGGCGGTGCGCCAGAGCGGGGGCGGTGGCTGCCAATCAAGCGAGAAGACCAATCGGAGTGCGCGATTGAGGTGATATCACCCGGKCGGGGGCGGGGCGAGCAGCGCTGACAGTGGCCCGCGGCCGCATCCGCCTYTTATCCGCGGGCCCCGGCACCGGCAGCACCTCCGGCACCTCCGGGCTCTCCAGCAGCACCAGGTACGGCCCGTCCGGCCCTCGGGGGCTATTCCTGCCTCTCGCTGAGCCACCGTGCCCTGCTCCATCCCGCGGCAGGGAGGCCGCAGCCGGTTCCGTCGGCAAGGCCCGGGAGCGCTGTCTCTGTGCGGGGAGCGGGGGAGGTGACAGCCCATCCTTCCTCTGTGCCTGTGTCAGCCCCGCTTCTGTCCGCCGTGCCACGTCTTTGCCTCTGCAGTGTCTTTCACCCTGGCCTTGGCGGGGGGATGGCGAGAAGGGTCTGGTATTTCACCGCTGGGTTTATTGCTTTTCCTTGGTTTTTTCTCTTTTGTTTTGCTGGAGAAAAGAAAGCTCAGAGGGGACCTTATCCCCCTCTACAAATCCCTGAAAGGAGGCTGTTGCCAGGTAGGGATTAGGCTCTTCTCCCAGGTAACAAATGACAGGGCTGGAGGAAACAGCTTCAAGCTGTGCCSGGGGAGGTTCAGGTTGGACATAGGAGGAATTTCTTCATTGAAAGGGTGATTTGACATTGGAAGGGGCTGCCGAGGGAGGTGGTGGAATTCCCATCCCTGGATGTGTCCAAGGAAGGCCTGAATGTGGCACTTATTGCTCTGGGCTGGTGACAAGGTGGGATTGGGCACAGCTTGGRCTTGGTCATCTCAGAGATTTTTCCCARCCTCAGYGATTCTGTGATTCTTGTCTGCCAGTCTGGGTGCAGAGCTGCTCCTGTTGTGTGCTGGGCTGCAGAGGTAGCTTGGCATGTCTGCACTGATGTCCTCCTGCGTGTTCCCTTGGGCATTCACCCCTTTGATTCAGCTGGTAAAGGCTGCAGTGTGAATTTGATTCCTCTCTGCTCTATCCGCATGATCCCGAGTGTTTTTATGTGTTAGATAATGTCCCCCATTTACCTTGGGATGTATTTCAGTGTCTATCAGGCCTTGGGTACATAAAGCCATTCAATCTGCAGTCTGCAAGCTCTTGTCTGGATAATCTTGCTCAACAGCTGAGCAATGTTGTTGAAGTGTTTTACAGCTGTGTTTTGAGTGGTTTTTCTATTCTGATGCAAGACCTCTTCCAGTTGGTGTAATTCCCTGGCTTCTGATTCCTGTACTGCCTGCTGCAGTGCACGGTCATGTTTCTCACAGTAATGGGTTTGATTTAATTTCATTTTGTTGGCTTGGGTTTTTTTCCTTATTGTGCCCCTCCCCTTTCCTGAACTCTCTGTTCACTTTGTCTTGCTGATCATCAAACCAAATTTTCCCCCCTTCTTTTASCTCCAGATTCATCTGTAATTCTCAGCTTTACTCTGCCCTTTTCCATGTAATCCTCCCTGCCTTGGCTAAAATGATGTGGCCCTACTTGCACAGTTTGCAGGGCATTTCTCTTCAAGGAGGAAAAAGCCCTTTTTAAAAAAATTTGATGAGTATTTTCCAACCTGAAAGAAGTAAAACCAAGAACTTCAATTTGGGGATCTGTGATCCTTTGTGCAGCAAGGTACCTCTTTGATACAGGGTAGATAAGAGTTTAATTTCTTTGTAACTCTTATTTCAGGAATGTCTGGAAAATCTCCAAAGTCTAGAAGCTTGTGATAGGATTARCTGCTCTGCCATGGAGGTGTGCCAGGGATGTCACTGACCAATAACATTTAGGAGTTAAGCAGGTTGAAATATTGAGCAGTCAGATTTTTTTTTTTGTCTTGCACAGAGATTTTTGTTTGCAAAATCTTTGAAATAACAATCTTGAAAAGTATTAACACAAAGGGCTAATCTTTAACAGCTGGCAACATGCCCAGAGCTGTGCAGCATTCATCTCTTGCTTGAATGGAAATATTGACTCTTCCTAAACACTTGGATTTTGCTGGATGGAGAAAACAGTCTTTTGGCTTTGGTTAGAAGTGAAGAGCAGCAAAGTAATACCTGAGGAGTCTGCTGAAAGAAACGCTCTCTGTTCAAGGCAACACATTCAGGGTGCAGATCTTTTCCAAAATAAATTAGGGATGAATCCATGACTGAATCCTTGTGTCTCGCAAGCAGCCTGAAATAACAGCACCCTTGTGTAAGCCATCCTTGCATTCTCCTGTTGGTATTTAATACCTCTATTTTGGTCAGGTTTTGCAGTGTGCTTTGTTAGGTGGTGCAGCAGTGTTGTCCAGGCTGTTCAATTTGCTGTGGAGTGTGGCACAGAGGACGTTGTGTTTGATAATCAGAGTAACTTGGGATCTGTGATCCTCCTTTAGGGATTAAACCTCTTGCCAGTTTTCTGTGCGATGTTCTGTGAGACCAGAAACCTGAGCTTTGAGAACTCTTGGCTCTCTGCTGTTCCCTGCTGTGAGAGGAGCTTCCTCAAACAGCTTTTAAAGTGCCAACTCACTTCCCCTTCTCTGGGATGTATCTTTATATTCACTGAGGTGCAGGCACAGAGAAGAAATCAAAGTGCATTTGCCTCATGAAATCCTACCCTCAGGTTACCCCTAGATGGTGACAATACACGGTTATGTATTCAGGGGAAATTGCTGAGTTTTGCTAAGAAAATACAGAGTGCTCTAATGAGCAATAATATCTGACATACTCTTACCTTCCATCTGTTGTTTGATTGTGGAATCACAGAGTGGTTTGGGTTGGATGGGGCCTTAAAGCCCACCCAGTGCCACCCCTGCCATGGCAGGGACACCTCCCACTGTCCCAGGGTGCTCTGAGTCCCAATGTCCAGCCTGGCCTTGGGCACTGCCAGGGATCCAGGGGCAGCCACAGCTTCTCTGGGCACCCTGTGCCAGGGCTGCCCACCCTACAGGGAACAATTCCTGCCCAAAATCCCATCCATCCCTGCCCTCTGGCAGTGTGAATCCATTCCCCCTTGTCCTGTCCCTCCATCCCTTGTTCCCAGTCCCTCTCCAGCTCTCCTGGAGCCCCTTTAGGCACTGGAAGGGGCTCTGAGGTCTCTCTGGAGCCTTCTCTTCTCCATACTGAACATAATGATGGTCTTAAAAAGGTTCTATCAGTGAGTGCTCTATGGGTTGGTGACATTTTAAAATCCAGAATACAATTTATATATAAGTCACAAATTTTGCTTCTTAAAGCAGAGCTCAGTTAAAATGAATTAACTATCAAATTTGTTAATAGTATCAGCTAAATGTGTCAGGTGCTTCTTTCCAGTATCACATTATTTGCTTTCTGATTTTGTGACATGATTTGTGTAACAGCAATATGGTAGAAAATGGACATTTCAATGGAACAAGAAGTCTGATGAACTTAACTTTTTTAATGTAGTTTATATTAGTAAATCAGAATTTAAGGCGCAGCAAAAGAGGAACACTTACAGGAAAAATGATGTGACTGATTCATCGACTTAGTGAGTCACACAGTTTAGTTTCCTTTTTGCTTCTGTAAGTRTGCTTTAGAATAGAAGAAACAACTTGTTTGAACTTAGTCCCACATTAATTTATATTTCATCTAAGCTTTCTTGGTTGAGTTGCAAAATMGTTGAGAAACCTGTAATCCTGGCAGTAAAACCACTTCAATCRTGTCAGACATTTCTTCTGAAATGTTCTTAGTGCTAATTATTAACTTTCTTTATTTTTTCCCTGCAGATCTGTACCAGAATTCCTGAACTCCATCATGCTTTCCAAGCTAACCCGCTCCCAGAACCTTGCTGCTCTCTGCCGAGGCCTTCATTCCTCGTTGAGCTCTACTGCCTCAGTTGCTCCTAAAAAAACCGTTCAGGGACCTCCCTCCTCTGATCTCATCTTTGAACGTGAGGCTAAATATGGTGCYCACAACTATCACCCACTGCCCGTTGCTCTGGAAAGAGGAAAAGGTATTTTATTGAGGTTTCCCTGGGCTGTCTGTGTAGGTGGGATGAGMTCATGGCAGAATGATTTTGACCTGATTGATTTCTGAAACTTCGTTGTTTTGGGGTTTTTTGGGTAGGATTGAGGTAATTAATGAAATAAAGACAGCTAATTGTTGATTAGAGGGCTGGATCATTTTGCATAAGAGCACCCAAAAAAATTGTGGTGTCCCTGAAATGACTTATCTGAATAGACTTATCAGGTCTAAATTCTGATAATCTTCAGAATAACTCAGTGAGAAAATTTTCAGGCAACTGAATTTCTTCTATTACCTTGTGTGAAGAGGTTTAGTGTTTATGTGAACAGAAAGAAAAAGGTGCTTTGGAACCTTCTGTACTGTTCGTATATTATTGTTTAATTTAAATTTTCTTTGGTTGTTAATTATGTTAAAGGAGTTTTTTTGGGTTTTTTTTGTTCTGTATCTTCTTTTATTGTGTGCATTGACCATACATTTGTTTTCCCAGGTGTTTATGTGTGGGATGTTGAAGGCAGAAAGTATTTTGATTTTCTGAGTGCTTACAGTGCAGTCAATCAAGGCCACTGTCACCCAAAGATYGTGGATGCTCTGAAAGCCCAGTCTGAAAAACTGACTCTGACATCCAGGGCATTCTACAAYGATGTCCTGGGGGAATATGAGGAGCTTGTCACCAAAATGTTCAATTATAACAAAGTTCTTCCCATGAACACAGGTAAAGAGATATTTTATGTCCATTTTATTCCTTGTCTCTGAGATTCAGTGCTTGTGTAACATTTTCTACTGCACTGGTGGCCTGTTTCACATGCAAGAGGGATAATGGTGCTGCTTTCTGCTTCAGGAGTGGAAGCTGGAGAAACTGCCTGCAAACTGGCTCGGAGATGGGCCTACACTGTGAAGGGAGTTCCAAAATACAAAGCTAAAATCATTTTTGCAGGTATGTAAAGTGTGTGTTATGAGTTGAGGACTTGAGGGTCTGGACACTGATCTTTAGGAGGCAGCCTGAAGTCACATGGAAAGCACAACAAGGCCTCCATGCTCTTTTAATCACACAAAATTCAGTACTTTGTATTCCTGACTGGTTGTTTCTTACGTAAGTTTTTTGTGGATTAATTCCTCAGATTGGTGCCACACCTCTCATAGATTGCACAGTAAGGTTAAGCTGCCCTCTTGGCTTCACCTGCCAGGGCTTTTGTTCTGCATGCCTGAGGTCTTCCAGAAATTGGCATTAACATTGGAGTATAATGAAAATAAAAGCAATGTTGCTGAAGTATTGCTGATTCTCTATTGGGATATTTCCTCCCTTTACCTGCCTGCTCTGCTTGGCTCTAACAGAGGGAATTTACTGGCCCCTAAGGAGACTTGTGATTTTTTAAATTAAAAAAAATTAAAAACACATATACAATTAAAAAGAATCTTATATTTAGTACTCTTTGGTTACAAAATGCTGACAATTAGGACGAGGATGCTAATATGTTGTTAGATAACTCTTAAAATGCATTTCCATTCTGGCTCTTGGTCAGTTTTGTAATAATTCCCCCMTTTTTTTTCTAGCTGGCAACTTCTGGGGCAGGACAATGTCTGCCATCTCCAGTTCTACTGATCCATCCAGCTACGATGGGTTTGGACCCTTCATGCCAGGTTTTGAATTGATCCCATACAATGATCTGCCAGCTCTTGAGGTATCTGGCAATTTATTTGTTCTCTTGCATGAAATAATTTTGCAATATCTTTTTGCTAAATAGCTAGGAAAAYCAGAACTTTATACTTTGAAACGTGCTTTGACATTAAAGTGTATGTACATAGACGTATAAGGAATGTGTTTGCTATAATTCTGTACAGGAATGTATGCAAATTCTGCTTTGGCTTTGATTTTCAGTTTTGCTTCAGGATGTGAAAGGAAAACCACATGATCTGTTTAATTTCCCAGCAGCCTGGTCTYGTGGAAATGTCCCTGCCCATGGCAAGAAGTAGGATGGGATGAGCTTTAAGGTCCYTTCCYRCCCAAAGCAKTCTGTGATTCTGTGACTAGAATTCACTGCAGTTGCAAATATTTATWTCCAGTTTTCACAGCATCCTTAAAACCATGCCAGACTGCTGTTTCACTTTCACAAACTCCTGAAATGCCAGTGATCTGTATTTCCCTGTGTTTTCTGAGATTAATCCTGTCGAGCTGTTGRGGAGGGGTGACCTTGATTAAGTTCTTTGTGAATGAAAAGCTCTGTTCCTGTTGGGTCTGCTTCATACACACTGAGTGGGCAGTGSAGATTGGAGGAATTACAGGACAGAGCTGCTTTTCTCCTTGGAGATGGGTTAGGGGAGACAAAGGTCTCTCATTGTGTTATAGTTGCAGTGTGGAAAAGCTTTCTGGGTTTGAACCTACATCAGGCTACCCATAGCAAAAGGCCTGCAAGTATTTCATGCCTTCATTAGAGCTGAATTCATTCTGCTCATGGGGCAATGCTGAGAAAAGCTACAGTAAATGCATGCTGGGAATCAGTAAATCTCTTTGTGTGGACTTCTAAACCTTTTTGAACTTGATAGTGGAGGAATGTACCTGTGGACTTTGCTTTAAAGTAAAATTGTTCTARAGAGGCTCCATCCTTTTCTGTTTGAGGGAAGAGTTGAGCAATTGTTTGTCTTGCATGGGGTAATACAAAACKGAGGGTATTTCTGAGGTGCTTTATGATCTGATCTGATAAACTGCTTGTCTGGATTTGCAGTTTGCAAGGTTTGTACCTTCCCAAGCAAGCACAGCAGCTGATTTTACACTACAGTGACATAGTGTGGGAGCAGAAGTGGCACTCAGGGGAAGCTGCCTGACAGGAATGTTATTCTCATCCTTTGAGGAAGAACACCAGGGCTAGAATTGGGTTCTGCTACATGMATTTTCTATATTTGACCTGAGTAAAAGCTTTTTCTTGTTGTCTCTTCTCTCCCTATGTCTCATGTCACAGCGGGCCCTTCAAGACCCCAACGTGGCAGCTTTCATGGTGGAACCAATCCAGGGGGAAGCAGGTGTGATTGTTCCTGACAARGGCTATCTCACAGGAGTGAGGGACCTCTGCACCAAACACAATGTGAGGAATTCACTGTAACATTAAACATTACACATTACACACTGTGTTTACTGSTGTGTCCTGTAAAGTCACCCTTGTATGCAAGGTGTGGACTTTTTATGCTATTTAACAATTCCCTTTTCTCTCAGTGGAATAATGCAAGGATACTTCTTGTGCTCCTTGGTAATATCTCACCAGAAAGTATTTCTTAGCAGGGCATATTTGTCACTATTTCTTACTCTTATCACTGATTTTAATTTCTAATGAATGTTCTTCAACTGCATTTATTTTAATTAAACTTTTAATTTCTTTCCTACATTATAAGTTTTGAGTTACCATAACTATTCAGGGTCCTTGTCACTGGAATGCATAATTGCTACCAAGAATCTGTAACAATAGTGRGTCACAGAATGAAACACTGAAGAAAATGGTCATCAGTGGTCTCTGGTTTAAAAATCAGTGGTCTCTATTCCAGCAGA
Source organism: Malurus melanocephalus (assembly GCF_030028575.1). Lineage (NCBI taxonomy): Eukaryota > Metazoa > Chordata > Aves > Passeriformes > Maluridae > Malurus > Malurus melanocephalus. The sequence continues at coordinate 230,969 of NW_026623730.1, read as the reverse complement.
ATTCARATTCTTATTTTGCAAGTGCTACTCATAATTCTTTTCATACTTTCAGAGGAAGGCATTGACATATGAATAAAGTTGTCTTCATTACTGTAATACATTAAAAAAAAGTTTTATTGTTGGGATAGGAATGGGAATGAAAGTAATTCTCTGTTCTGTTTGGATTTTTCTTCTTTTTTGTCTCTTTAAAGGTTCTGTTTATAGCTGATGAAATACAGACTGGTTTAGCCAGAACAGGAAAAATGCTGGCTGTTGACCACGAAAATGTGAGACCTGATATAATTCTTCTTGGAAAAGCCCTTTCTGGTGGCTTATATCCTGTGAGTACCAAAGAAATACCAATGATTTAAAATAATATCAAATTACTCAAACATGTGTTGAATAATCATTTTTTTAGTCATCGACACTGAAAACCTGCCAGTTGGAAGAACAATAAATCTGATGTGTGTTGTACTTGGAAATTGTTGTTTGCAAGATTAACTATGATTTATGACCAGACAGTCCAACCTGTGAGGGAGACATAATAAAATAATGGAATACCTAATATGACCTCTGTAGCTGAACAACTGGCATTATTTCATTTGTTTGGCATGCCTGMATGACTGATTTTATCCTCTTGGAGTGACTTAAATTCCTGCTGATTAGGCTGGAAATTACAATTCCTTGAACAACTGAAAGGCTTTCTGAGTTGTTAAACCAAGTATTGAAGCTTAAACCCTTAAAATAATATTCAGTTTGGARAAATGCCTCTCAGCTGTGGTTGCAAGCTGTKTTACCACTATAGCTAWRTGTATTTAAGGGATTAATTATGGGRTTGTCAGAGCTGCTATTCCTGTATACAGAGCTGGGAATGTAAATGTAATTTATCACCATAGGCTGAAAATTATATTTTCCCKAGCCCTGAGGAAAAATATGCTTCAGAGATATTAAAGTTTACCATTCTAAATATGTGAATGTGCTGACCTTCCCATTTTAGGTCTCAGCAGTGCTGTGTGATGATGAAGTTATGCTGACCATTAAACCTGGTGAACACGGATCCACATATGGAGGAAATCCATTGGCCTGCCGTGTGGCAATGGCAGCTCTGGAGGTTTGTGTGGKGATAGAAATCTGGAATCCAAATAAAAAAGGGTGTCATGATCTTTGCTGAAATAAATAATATTATTTTTCATGCTGCAGGTAAAAATCTAGCTTTAAATTAGAATGGAAAATTAGTAGTGCTTATCTATAGATCATAAAACAAATTCTAAATTTTTTATTGGAAATGTGTCCCAGTTCTGGTGTTCTTATGATCTCAATGTTTTAAATGTCAAAATACAATTTATCTAGGGCAAGTTTCAAGGCAATTATGTAAATTGGTCAAATACCTTCATTAATTAAGATACTGTGAAATTGGCTTATTTTACTATGTCAGCAGAGGCTGCTGCTATGGGAGCTTGAGAACAGGTATGTGCAACTGGAGCTCCAACAGAAGCTGAAATGTCCTGTCCAGAAAGTGGAATTTAATTATTTTGTGATTGCTTAATTGACTGCATTGATGCAGGTCACACAGAACGCCTCATCATTACCCCATACACAGACTTGGACAGATTGAGAGGCTTTAGAGGTTTACTGTTCACTTGTAAATAACAAAASAAAAGCAGTTAATTTAGAATAAAATTTCAGAGAGATTATTGTTTCTTGTAAACATGAGTAAAGGCTTCATACCAGCCTTCTGGGATATGCAGGGACACTGCAACAGCTTTTGTGTCTCAGCAGAGAATTAACCATCCCTTCCCCGTGGGACCTAAAACAAATGCAGTRCCCTTGAGCTGACTGTAGATCTTACTTCTCTTTAGGTAATTGAAGAGGAAAATCTGGCAAAAAATGCAGAAATAATGGGTAACCTGCTAAGAAATGAGCTCATGAAGACTCCATCTAATATTGTAACTGCTGTAAGAGGAAGAGGGCTCTTAAATGCAATCGTAATTCGGGAAACCAAAGGTAAGGAAACACAATCACAGCATGGAAAAATATTTTACAACTTAAATTGTAGGTAGGGGATGCCATGTAGACATGATGTTTGGGTTCAAATCATAGCTATAATACTGTAGTATCCACTGAAAATTTATGTAAGTGACTGTGTGTTATGAAAAATAGATTTATTAACTAGAAAGGCTAAACAATCATTTTAAAATTATTTTAATTCATTTATGATTTGAAAATGTTCAGATCTGATGGTGAATCTGCCTCCCAAAAACTACCTTTATCTCTCCTCATTGGAGAAAAACTGTCCCTGTCTGGAACACCAGCTCCTGACAGATTATGAGAGAGAGATTGGTTGTTTCCAGAATAGTTAGAAGAGTCCAATGAATACAGGAGGGTACAAAAAATAAAAAAGTTAACGACTGAAAAAAAAATTGCAAGGATTAATACCTTGAATTATATCATGAAATTGAATATCAAGGTACTTGATCAAGGGATAAAGTGCTGCAGGGAGATGGTGTCAGTTTCTGAGATGATGTGGTAAAATCCAGATTACATAAACATAAACTGTCTGAAGCCCTTGTTCCCTTACCTCATCTTTACATGCTTCCCTTTTTAAAATTCATTTAAAGTTTAACTGAGTGCTGGACAGGCACTGAGCTGTGAAGGAGCAGAGCTGTGTGTTGAGGCAAACCAATGAGGCAGCTTTGGAGCAGTTCTGCTCTGTGCTGATTCTGGAGAGCTGCTCCAAGCGACCTCTCCCTTTGTGAACACCCTCCATCATCCCTCTGCCAGCTGGCAAACAGCACCACGTGCTGCAGGTGTGACACCTTCTGCTGTGCTGGAAATGTCCCCAATGTCCTGTTTTTCTCCCTCCCTCCTGTTGCAGACTATGATGCCTGGAAGGTGTGTCTGCGGCTCCGCGATAACGGGCTCCTGGCCAAGCCCACCCATGGTGACATCATCCGCCTGGCACCSCCACTCGTGATCAAGGASGATGAAATCAGAGAGTCCATCGAAATCATTCACAAGACCATCCTGTCTTTCTGAAAACCTGCCTGTAACAGTCTGGCTGCTGACTGATCCGAGGGGGTGTGTTGAAATGTCTGTGATGAAGGCCTGCTCTTGAAGCAAGCATCTCTCATTCCTTTTATCTAAGAGGACTTGACTATAAAAATGTAGCTGTATCTTTAAATTATAATGGCTCTGTAGAAAATACAGAATGATTTTGAAGACTTTCCAGTCTTGGAATACTTGGAAATAAAGTTGTGTACTTACTGAACAGCTAAGTCGGAATATTTGAGGTGAGATACTTTTAGAACTCTGTTTAATTGTTTAAGTCTTGGCCAAAGTTTAAAGTGTGATTTATATATATATATATTTTAGGTTGCCTTGCACTCTCATATCACTCTCCAAAACATGGCATTTGGCAATTTTTGCCCCTCAGCAAGATGTCTGTAGGATGGAAGCACTTATCCTTGTGGATGAATTTGTGGTTTTCACGTGCAGCTTGAAAAAAAATTTTTTAATGCTGAAGGTTTGACAAACTGGATGTTATGCTGGTGAACTCGAGAAGCATCGAGCTGTGTTCTGTGTGTACAATATTTTGATTGTATGACAAGAGATGCTGTTTTCAAGCCTGGCCTTAGTGTTTGGCTTTGCAATCCTGTAAAACAGATCTGAGCATATAGATCTGTTTTTTTCTGTTACAAAACTTTCTATCATCTGGATGTTTATATTAAAACATGCTTTGCATTAAAAAAAATACGTTGATGTGCAGTGTGTGACTCCAAAAAGAGTAAACCTCATAGAAACTTGAAGTTTTAAATTTTTCTTACCTGGTTTCAGCCACACTAAACCTTGATTAATCATGCAGTGCAAAATGTTCTCTTTTCTGAACATAGGGGTTAAATACAATCACATGTTCAAACTGTTAAGTGGTAAATAATCCTTTGGGATTTGGAAGGCACCTTAGTTCCTGAAGTGACCCAATCTGCTGGTTGGGGTTACAGAATATTTCCTCTTCCTTGCTTTGGGTGAGACAGAAAGATATGTCACCTGTGGCTGAAGTAGGACTGATTCCCATTTGGAAAAGCCTCCTTGTTGCAAGGGCTAATGTGTCAATGGCACTGTTATTCTTGGGGAGAGGAGAAATGGCTGCGTGCGTCCGTACAAACCCCTGGGTAACCTGAAAGAACCAACTGGGGTCTGGAATAGCGGGGGTGGGAGCTTTTAGGAAACAGCCCCTGTCAGTAGATCCCGGAGGGATGGGCGTGGGGAATTTGCTGCAGGCGGGGTATGGGGTGGGCGGATCAGGAAGGGTATGCCTGTGTGGGATCGGAGCCAATGGGGGAAGGAGGAGGGCCCTTGGGGGTCGGGTGTCGGCATAAAAGGAGGCTCCATCCCCTGAACATTCCAGAAACCTTAGCGGGACGTGGCGGGACAGTGTGGGTTGCTCGTAGAGTAGGACTGATTTCTGCAGGGCTCCCGTCTCCTTYGTGGATGCTGGCCTTCAGCAGAGTGGTTCTCCGCACATTAGGAATAAGAAAAAAATTGCAGGAAGGTGTTGCCGAGGAAGTTTGAAATCTCTGAAAGCTGTGCTTATGTAAGCTGATGGGAAAGGAGGGATACCTGGGAGAAACCACAGAGTAAACAAGACTTGCTGGAGCCCTTTCAGAGACCAGAAGAAGTAAACCCCAGGACCTTTGGCAGCACAAAAGTTTGCTTTCTTAGAGTAACAGGGTTGGCAAGGGTGAGGGACATGCTCAGGTCAGTTCCCCTGCCCCAACTGTGTCACTGCGGAATTGCCAAAAAGGGCTGGAGGGGGAAGATTGCAGATTGTGTTTTAGTGTTTCCCTGTTCTCTGTGACAGCGAGTCCCTGCTACACGTGTCTGTTGTGCTGCCATGGTAGTGTCTCTCAGGCCACTGAGAACAGGTTATTTTCTTTCTATACAACATGCTAAAGCTTATGGTTGTTCCATTTATCGTACTTGCTCTTCGTGTGGTTAAAATGCGGTTTTTCTTGAGAGGTGGCATTTTCTAGAGCCCTTGCTGTTCTGCAGTTCCCTGCTCTCCCGTGCCTCCGGTAATGCTGGGAAGACTCAGACAAATTCACGTGGTTTGTTTGCTGTTCTGTAGTTCATGCCCAGSGTTGTGGTGCAAAGTATTTTGAAGACCAGTTCCGAAGCTGTTTCCCCGCAGTGTTTATTTGTGTAATAAGCAGGAATGGCATGCAAAGTTCTGTGGTTTGCTGTACGGATTTGTGTCCTCTGAGATATTTCTTTGGGCAGCTGGTGATCAATTTGAGCTCTGATCTTATCCAACCCACTTTCTGGTTACAGATTTACTAGGTAAAGACTTCTTAGAACTTGAGAAATATTTTTCTCTTTCTCCAGCTGAATCGCTGAGCTTTTAATTAATCTTTTCTTTGTTTCATGAGTCCCAAATTTTTTTTGTAAACTTAYGAAAATGAGAATATGTGTAGCTTTCCCCAAGACAAGTCATCTTAAATTGCCCTTATTTAAGATGGGGTAATKGAGTTTTCTGTTTTAACCTGAAAGCTCTCTGGCTCTCTTAACTAAGCAAGGACTTTAGTGTGTGACTGGAACCAGAGCTGGAGCAGACAAAAGGTTTTGGTTGTTTGGTTTAATTAGGGTTCAATACCAGAACAAGTACAGAATTACATGTATTATTTCAGAAGTGAGGACAGATGACTCAGTACTCTTCCAGACCCTGAGCCTGTCACCAGCTAACCTCTACTTCAGAAATAATAAAAACCCTGTTGGCAGCTGTTTGTGGGTTAGGAGGAGGAGCTGGATGGCCAAGRGGAATGTCAAAGCTATTCTGTGCAACGTGGCAAAATGATAGGTTATCAGAAAGCTTGTCAGCCTTTGGAATATTGTGTCTGTTTTGGGGTTTGCATTGTCATAGAAAGTGGTTTTTGTGTCTTCTGGCAATGCTAAACTGGGATTTGGCCCATTGTCAGTGACAYGGCTTAAACCTCTCAAACTCAAATATAGTTGCCTGTATAACTAATGTGCTTATAAACCTGTCTGTGCTTTTGTTGTCTGGGATCTTAATTAGCCTTAGAAGATTCCTTCAGGGCTTTTATTCCCCAAAAAATGTAGACAGCTAAAGTGCCCTTACCCRCTGAGTGCCAGAAATCCAGTGCTCTGGGGTTTGTACTTGTTCCACTGATTGCTCAAGTGAAGGGAGCTCAGCCAAAAGCTGGTGCTGWGCAAAGTTTAATTCAAAGGAGGCCAAACTGAAAATAATTTACAAATTAGTGTAATATACAGGCTGAAATGAAAAAGAAAATATAGAAGAYGTTTCATAAAATGAGTTTGGTTTTTGCATAACTTTGTAGGAGGTGAAGAAGTGAGAAGTGCAAGCTCAGAGAATGCACTTTCTGTACCTTGCCGTGTATTTTTTTTTAAGTTAGCATTAGCTGGAGATGCAAGTGTGGAAATGGCGTTGCTTTGGTGATAMTTTTTTGCTGCTGTAATTGAAATTTATTTTTTAAATGGCACTTGAAAAAGCTCTGTATTGCCTTAGGTTTCTTTAGCCAGAGTTATACAGCAATAAAACTTTCTAAAGGCACAAATATGTATCTGCAAAATATTGCTTTAAGAATTTGGCTGTAAAGGCTTAATATGTCTCAGTCATACTGCTTGCACATATTTTTGTGAAGTAGCTTCTGATGTTTCTTTAAATCAGGTMTATGAAATGCTTTTCTAAATGAATAGTGACCTTGCCTTCAGTGCTGTGCAAACACAYGGAGTAATCCAAGCACCCCAGAGCCAAACCAGCATTCCTGGGGCACCCAGGGCAGCCCTTGGCTTCACTGAGAGCTTTGTTGGTGGAAATAATGCCCAATTGTGCTGGCACCTGTGCACTTTGGCACAGGAAAAGCGCRTGGGTTTTGGCGTGAAATCGATAAATATATGTACTGGCATAAAAAGAAAAAATTACACTGTTTGTGGGTAAATGTAAACCATGATTTAAGGGCACCATATGAATCACTGAGAGGCAAGAGCTGCACTGTTAACAGGGGCAAATGGGAAAACATACAATGTAGGGTTTCCTTTTTTCCCCACTTCCTGCTGGCAGCTTAGGAACTCTACTTATGGTATTATCCATGAGCTGGGCTCTTCTCAGCTACAAAACCCCATGAATTTGTGTCATCAAACAGTATTTTCTGAAGTTAAAGATTACCAAAATAGATGACTTAATAGGACCCAAGTGCCTGCTGGTCATGACCGGGTAAAGAATCACTTCTTGAACTGTTAGAAATTTTTCCATGATGAAGAAATCTGTTTTGTTTGTTTTTTAACAACAATATTGGCAGATTAATTAAGGAGAAAAGCAGGCCTTAGTTATTTCTTTGTTCCTTTTAAAAATATTTTATATTGTTTTGGCTGCAGCTTCTTTTTCATTTCTTCCACCCTTTTGGCAGCAGGTGGAGCCAGAAGCTCGGCTTTAAACTGAGAATTTGCTGTTTGGTGCAGAGTTTTTGGAGTTCGGGAACTCCTGGGACTTTGCTTTTGGGCTTTATTAATACCAAGGTCTGCCACAAGCTTCAGTCTCAGCTCTGGGCATGACTTCTGTGCATGCCTTTGGCTAATCCTGTGTGAAGGGGATTGTTAAAAGAATTGCTATATCTCTAATGGAAGCACCTTACCGAAAGTATATCCATGAGAGTTCTTGTTTGCAAACACTCTAACTTGCTGCAACKCACTTGCCTGCAAGAGGTCAGGCGTGGGATGGCAAATGACTGAGAGGGACAGCTGAGAGAGAGAAAAAAAGAAGTTTCCCTTCTCACATCACTGAAGTAAAGCAGATGAGAAGGTGCAGATTAGAGAGAGAATTTTAAATATACCTTTAAACATGTGAACTGCTTTCCTTGAGCCTCCCTGTCATGCTTCAGTCCCGAGCAAGAGACTTAACCAGTTGGAGTTGCTGTATTTGTGCAGTAAAAAGAGGTGTTKTGCTGAACATTCCCTCAGCAGAAAAAGCAGGTGAGGGAAAAAATGGCATCAGCCTAGGAAGCAATTAAAAATCCTTTGTAGTACCCTGGTGGGAAGCTCACAGAGCTTCTGTGTTGAGCATCATTTGTAAGGGGTCTTGAGGGTCACCAAATACTTGAAAGTGGTAAGATTCCATTGAATCAYTAAGRTTGGAAAAGACCTCTAAGATCAGCAAGCCCAACCTTACTGCTTTGCATGTCAAACATGGGGGAACAGACTGGAGAAAGGCATAGAAAAATGACTGGGAAAGTGTGGATTCTCCTTGTGTAAAAGCATTATTCCTATTATTTCTGTTATTTCTAGTACTTCTATGAATTCTGTTCTTTCTGTTATTTCCATTATACTTTGGAGGGTGAGGGGGATGAGGGCCTGGCTGACCATGTGTCCTGCTGTGTTTTTCATGGCTGGCTGTAAGGTTTTTTTTGCCCATTGCTGTTGCCTCCAGACGTGTCTCATGCGAATGGGCCCAGGCTGGGAGCGGTTATCTGTCACGGAGCCGTGGAAGATCCATGGAGTTTTGTATGGGTGTTGTGGCCATGCTGCTGGACTGCTGACCGCCAGAATGCCCTCAGAGTACCCCAACACAGCCTGGTGGCAGTGCTGGCCCTGCTTTCAGCAGCGCTCCGGGCTGGCCCGTTGTCAATCCTGCGGTGTTTTGCAGGCAGGCTGTAGGATGTCCTCCCTGAGTCGTTTTCCTCTGGGTATCCTCATTTGAAAGCCTGCTGATGGTGAGAGGGACAGAGCTGGTGTTGACAGGACATTTGCTCTGGGACAGCTGTGATGGCTCCTGGCTGGCAGTGCTGGGGCTGCTTTGTCAGCGCTGTGGGCTGGTCCATCGTCCATCCTGCGGTGTTTTATGGGCAGGCTGTAAGATGTCCGTGATTGCACATCTTCTTGTGGATAGCTTTATTTGCAGGCCTGCTGAGGGAGAGAGGAGCAGCTTCTGCTGTCCAGCACTGTGCCCTGGGACAGCCCCAGCACATCCATGCTGGAAGTTCTGCTGCTCTTAGCGCTATATGCTGGCCCGCCATCCATCCTGAGGCGTTTTGCAGGAGGGCTGTACGTTGTTTGTGAAGCTGTTTCATCCTCAGGGCAGCGCCGCTTCAAGGCCTGCTGAGGGCGAAGGGAGCAGCTGCTTTAGGGGACACCATGGCCTGGGACAGCTGTGTCACCGCCTGGCTGGAAATAACTGGGGCTGCCAAGTCCTGGTTTGCCAGTGGAACCTGCAGAGAGGGGCAGGAGGGTCGTCAGGACCGCCATGCTGGCAGGAGAGGACACTGGCAGGCAGAGCCATCTTGAAGCCAATGACCCTCCTGTCAGGCCCAGGCTGGCCGCTGTCCCCAGCGCAGGGCAGCGGGTGCTTTGGTGCCACCAGTGCCGGTGCCAGCACAGCTGTGGCACTCCCAGGAGCAGGTGGCACTCCCCAAACAGGAGCAGTGCCGATGGGTGCCCTCAGCAGCGCAGGAGCTGCACAGCCATTGTTGCCAGGGCCTGGAGGAGCAAAGGAGGTGCTGGTTGTGAGGCGCAAGTGCCAGAGCAGGGGACAGCCCAGCACAGGCCATGTTCTTTAGTGCTTCATCCCCAATTCCAGGGGGACACAGGCGCCGTTCAGAGCCCAGCATTGCTGCTTTGGCAGCTTACCCTTCTTTCCTCACGTGCTCCTTGCCTTGTGGGCACAAGCATGTTGCGGCATCACAGCGGCCGTGCCTTTGATCTGAGGCTCCAACTGCATTTATGCTCTGCCATGATGACGGTCTGCCGGTGGAGGGGAAGGGGTTGAGGCTCAGCTGTCACAACCTTAGGCAGATCTGGCAGTCCCTGCTCCTCTGCCTGTCCCGTTAGCAGCTTCCTGACGGAGCTGAGGGCAAGGGGAATGCAGCCAGGCCTGCTGGAGCAGTCCCTATGCTCTTATGCCTGTCACCTTGGCAGCTGGAAAGTGAGACCCCAACCTCTTGGAGAGTCGGATCCCCATGGTGAGCATTTCCATCATGAACAGCTCTTGGTTCAGGCAGCGTGGGCATTGGAAGTCAATGCCAGCGTGCAGAGCCAGTCTCTGAATGCAGTGCAGGTGGAAACAGGCGTCCTGGCRCACGGGGCACCCCATGGTTTTGTAGGAGATTTTGTGTTCCAYGGTGTCCAGCAGATGCTGCAGGTGCTGTCCTGCTGTGGGTGGTGCTCCCAGCAGAAGGACCTGTGAGGGAGGTGGAAGAGATGGGCAAGGGAAGGTGAGGAGGGCAGAGTCCTTTCAYGGTGATGGTGAGGAAGGCTCATGAGCTGTTTGGGAGCCTCAGTGTGGGCTCTGCTCCTGTCTGTGGCCATTGGTGGCACCTGTCCCTGTGCCCTGCATGGCCACTAGAGATGGAAGTGGCTTGGAGAYGAGCACAAGGGCTGTGAGGCCAGGGCAGACAGCCCTTACCTGTACACCCCAAAATACTGGGTGACACATTGGCCTTCTGGGGTGGAAGGCAYGCTCACAGCCCATCTGGCAGCAGGTGATGCTGGCCCCCACCTTGTAGCAGATGAAGCAGCGCTGGAAAGRGCACAGCAACCCCCTGAGTGTCAGGATCAGGGATTTGTGGATGTCCGGTGTCTTAGGGTTCCCAGAGCTGGCTGAAGCTCCTGYGTGTGCCCGGGCTGGGGTTTCTCTGCTGGGGTGCAGGAGGAGCTGCCACAGACCCCTCCTGGTRCAAAGCTCCTTGCTCCTGCCAGGTCCTCACCTTCGTGGCTGCCTCTGATCTCATGTCGTGTGTCCCCAACACGAAATTGTCCTGTCTCCTCTCTTGGGAAGAGCCCACTGGCAAGGAGCTGCAGAGCAGAGCAGACCGGGAACTTGTTAGTTCAGGAATAAAGGGCCATCCTGGGCAGAAAGCTGAAAGGAGCCCCATGAGAGCTCACCTGGCAGTAGTTGTGGACACAGAGCTTGAATTTCACTCTCCTGTCCCCACAGATGTCAGTGTCTGCCTCCGTGCGGAGGCACAGCATGCACACTGGACAGAGAGAGCAAATGCCCCAGGCATGAGCACTATGTGGGGCTGGGAAAGTGTCGGTGCAGGATGAACACTGGGGCCCTGCTGAGTCTGTGCTGTGCTGGCTGAAGGGCAGGGCATGGGTTCCCCAGTGGGTTCCACAGCAGGTTCCCAGAGCCCAGCCCGGGTGGGGAGCTCCTGTTTTGCCCTGGCACTGCTCTTTGCAGCTTGCTGACTGTCCTTGTACCCCCTGAGCCAGCAACAGGGAGCTTTGGGGAGGGAGACTTGCTGTCACCTTGCTCCTTGGGGACAGTGTCYGGCTGTGCCACGTTGGATTGGRTTGATGTCGAGTGTCTTGAGCGTGYCTTGCGTGGCACTGCTGGCATTCCTTCTCCTGACACTTGTGCTCCAACCCTGAGTGAAGAGAGGTGTGTGAGATGCCTCAGTGGCACCAGAAACACTGAACTTACCTTTGTGCCTGAGAAGCCTTGGTCAAACTCCTCTGTGATCCTCTCTTTGACTCTGAGGGTTGTGTTGAACAGAGCCCTTTTCATGGCTTAGGCTGGGCTGATGATGTCCCTGGGGCCACTGTGACATGGCTGGCAGTGATCTGTGGGCCCCAGTACAATCCTGAATGATGATGGTCCCACTGGTGGCTGTTTGGAGRGGATGGGATTAAATTCTCGTAGGTCTGAGTTTTGGATTTTTGACTGAAGCAGCTTGTGACCAAAGCACAGTGCTGTGTGAGCCATGGCTGAGCAGCCAGTGCACAGTGCCGGGGCCTCTCCTGCTCCTGATCCCCAGCAGCAGGCTGCTCCCTGTGTGGTTACTTTGCTGATAAGTGATCTTACTAATTATTTTATCAGTCAAAAACTTCTTTAAGGCATGCTGAATTGGGGGACTCTTCAGTTGTGAAAAACCTCTGAAAAACTTTCGTACTCTTGGAGGTCAACTCTCACCTTAATGTTTGCTCACTTTGGCTTTCAGGTGGTTTTTTCTTGGGGGAGTGTACATGTGTAGCATCGTATCATTGTCCCAGCAGTCCCAGAAGACCTGAAGGCAGTGGCTTTGTTCCCTCTTTGGACAGTTGGGATGTGCTGGGGAGCTTCATCTGTGTGCCCAGATGGCACCCTTATCCTGGCCAAATTTTCTATTTCAAGTGAGGAGAGATTTGGTCACATGGAGGGGTGATACCACCATACACACTTCTGATGTGAGAGACATACACAGAAACCCTCAGCTTCTTTTTCACATTCCACACCCCATTGTGAAAGGGCTCTTTCATGTGGAACTAGAAAAATCCAAACCTTGTGTTTCTTGCAATGTCCATTCCATGGGTATAAGCTTTCTTCCTTTGCTATATAATCTCATTTTTTTGCCTCAAATCCTGAATTCCTGACCTGTTTACTGGTGCTGACCTATTTACTGGCCTGCTGAAAGCAGGGGCTGCCCATGCAGTGATCTGATTTATGGGCCACCTTGCAGTCATGCCTTTAGAGCTTTGGCAGTACACACCCAGATTTGGATGTAACCAGGTTTTTTTCTAGCACAGATTAATAAAAATGTGTTTCAAGTCTGTCTGACACAGTTCCGTGGATGGAAAAAAAGAAATAGTGAAGGCTGAGAAGCAGTTGGCAGGAATTGTTTTAAAATCTGCATTTCATAGCAAGCTCATCATCAGCACAGGCCATGTAATGGGCATGATTAAATAGTTTAGTCATAGGTAAAAGCRATGGGAACAGTGATCCTTCATGTTATATCCAATTACATCATTCCTCCCAATGARATTCAGTGCAATTCCCAATATTTTCCTTTAGGAAATACAGAACATAAATAAAACATTCTGCTGTGTAGCAAATGGCAGCAGCAATTTTTGTAAGATGTAAGAAAGAATAGTTTTGTGAGGAAGTTTGGAGTGAATATTTTGCTGTTCATTTGTATTCCTTCTTTCTCCAGGACAACTGGACTTCACCAGGATATTTTTCCTTCCCCCAGCTCTTCCTGTGCCTCATCTGTTACATTCTTAAGGTCACTTAAAAKAAAATTTCATTCATTATAACTTCATCACCTTTAATTTCTAAAAGGTCTGTCTAATTATTCCCTGCAATACCTTGGGAGAGGCACCTCAGACATTCTTGAGACTATCTGGGAAGTTTTGGGCGTGTTTGCCGTGTCTGGGTGGCATCCAGGGGACTGCTTTTACAGATGAGTTGATAACAGATTTTTGCCTGGGCGCTGCAGGGATGGTRCAGTTCTGCCAAAATACCAAATGAACATGCCTGGCATTGCATTTCCTACCTGCAGACCCAGCAATGCCAATTTTCCTGAGGGGCAAGGGGAGCACATTTCTGTATATTTTCCATTCCACTTTTCCAAATCTACATTTCTGTATATTTTCCATTCCACTTTTCCAAATCTACATTTCTGTATATTTTCCATTCCACTTTTCCAAATCTGTGAAAGACACGAGGTGGAGGAATACCCCAGGCTTTTTTGTTACCTTTAGCTAAACTGTTTGATGCCTCCTGATGACATTTCATTAAGCACTAAACTGTTGGACCTGGTTTTCCTAAGCCAGACAGAAGACAKCAGAAGCAGTCCATTAGACTGGCTCTTACTGCATTGCCTGATACTCTCCCCAGTCCAAATTTCTGTTCTTTTAAACCAAATYATTCAAGAGATGATGGAAATTATTKGCCCTATGGAAAGTTTATCCCAGCATAGGGCTAAAGGCTTTGAAACAAACCTTTTTTCTTAAGTGTTGGAAAAATGTGGCCTTTACTGTAGACTGACAAAACTCAGCAGATCTTTTTTTTTTCTAAGCTAGAAATGAGTGTTAATCACAGGGCAGGGATAGGATGCCAGGGAGAAGGTTATGGTTTCTTGGGTCTGTGTAGAAAAGTCTGCTTTTTTCCCCATTGTCTACTGATCCCAGCTGGTTTGTGTCACCTCCAATGGTTTGCAAGGATTATTTATTTCCACTACTTGTAAACCATTTTCCTCTGTGCAAATCTCCCCTCAAAATGACCTTTTCTTYATATACAGATTACTCAGCCCAACATCCTCTCAGGCCTAGGATGCACTGTGACTGCACCCTCTGTTATCATTTCCCAGATCTCATGTGTCTTGGTGTCCTTTCCTGGGGGGAGCCTTATGATAAAAATTAMTTGTCTGGAGTAGTGGTGTAATAAATCCGTTTTAAGAAATGACCAAGTAAATGAACAGCAAAATTCAATGCTGCCTGGTGCTAAATACTGCTCTTCCAAGATAYCACAGAATCCTGGAGTGGTTTGGAGTTGCCTTGGCCAAAGTCTCCCTCCATCCTCCTTCCCAAGGAGACAATCTGAGCTATGCCAACAGTCCCAGTTCCAGGTAAGCAGCTGTACCCCTCCCTACCCTCAGACAAGCCAGTGTAACTCAGTAAATGGCCCACGTTTGGAACATTCCTGATGAATGCTTGGGCTTGCATGTTCTGACTCAACACAGCAACTCCTTTCTCATCAGGTGCCTGGGAGTAGTTATTTACAGACCTAYAGGGCAAAAAAAGAAGAGATTGATGTGCTCATGTCAGCTCTACCCTCACCAAAATGYTGTAAATGCTACTGAGGCAGTGGTGGAGCAATCTGAAGATAATACATCTAGTGATAAATTAATTGCAATTTAAAGTTTGTTGGTTTTCCTTTACAAATCCCAAAGAGAGCAAGAGGTGCTATATATAACACAGATGGTATTGTTAGGCAAGGAAATAGAATTTACAAAGCTTSCAAGGATTCCAATCTGGGTGAAGGAAAAACTGTTAATGGAGCAGAGGTGAGGGCTGGATACTGAGAGAATCATTAAAAACTGATGATTTTTTTCATTGCTTCTATGTCTGTATTGTCTGCAGGGACATGAGCTTCTCCGCAGGGATTTTATGGAAACCGTGCAGAGTTTTATTTCTTTAGGGAAGAGTTTTCAGAAATGCACTTCTAACCTCACCCTCATTTTATCTCCCTGTCTGCACATTATCTGACTGCTCCGAGGCTGTAGTGTCTTAGAGTCCAGTCTGTTTGGCTTCTTCTAAAATGTGCCCAAAGTACCCAAACAACAGCTCCTGCATGTCAGTGCCTGTGTGTGTGTGTGCAGAGCCTGTGTGCTTCTCCCTGTGATCATGTCCTGGCTGAGGAAGAGGACAGGCTTGTCCCAGCAGGCTCCTCCAGTGCCTCTGCACATGGCCCTGWGTGGAGTCAGTGTTCCCTCACAGCCCAAAGCATGAATCATGCTGAGCCTGTSATCCAGCACAAGCTCACATACACATGATGAAGGCACTCTTAATTCAGGGGGCCTCTTAATTCTCCCTCCTTATAACCTTAAAACAGAGGTGATTGTTGCAGTGATGCTGCACATCCCTTGGCTTCTGTCCTCCCTTAAAACATGTGACTTGTGGGGCACCTCTCGAACAGTAACCTTTCATTTCTCACTAGATATTTTCAACCAAACCAGAAATTTAATTTATCCCGTACAGGGAGTCTTGAATAGAAGTCCCAATATTCTGCTTTCTTCAGAAACTTGTAATAGGAAGAGTAGTTTCTTTTCAATGTTCCTGTTTGCTTCTTTTTTTTTCTTTCATGTCAGATGAAATATCTACATAAAAATTGATCTTAAGGTACTTGTAGGTAATAACCAGAAGCTGGAGGCAGGTAGTGGGCCAGAAAGGAGATTATTTGCTTCTACAGCTGTTGGTCCTGACCATGTATCCCTATACACAGGCCATGGTTTCTGCCCAGGACACCAAGGAATGAATCCCCACCTGGGCTCCTACAGGCAGCAGATTCCCTCAGTAGGACAGCAGACTTTCATRTTGCTCTGGAGTGGAGCTGAACACYTTTTAACTYTTGGATGATGGTGTTTCATCTGCAGCTCCCCAGTGCTGTCAGCAAACTTCCTTTGCTCCATGCTCTGCAAAATGCAGCTCCTTGTTTATCCTTCAGTCACACTGGTGCTGCCCAAGTGGCCCTGGGTCATGGAGGAGGAAATGTGCTGTTCCAGAGCTCTGCTCCTGAACTGACAAATGAACACCTTCACAAAGTAAAATACTTGGCAGTCTAATACTGTTGGCAACACTTCTCCACACTCCTATAATTAGACAGGTCCTAACTGAACTATGTGTAGGAGTCTGGCTGCGTCTGGAAATAATAGGTTTATTCTCTAGATGCCATTCTGCTGTTCTACTCTAAGTGGGCACTGAGTATTTTTCTTTTTTACAATGATYATTCATTCTTACTGCATGCCTAGATTTCATCCACAGCAGCCTTCCTCCTGCTCAGTGTTTCCCCCCAGAATTACCATTTGCAATAACCTGACTTCAGAATAAGTTTCTGGAGAAGCAGTAGAAGTTTGGGTGTAATCAGCTTAGAGTTGTTTAACAGGGCATCTCACTGCTAATATTTGGTGATACTTGGGCAGGATACAATAATCACAAGATCATGGAATATCCTGAGCTGGAAGTGACCCACAGGATTATCCAACTCCTGGCCCTGCCCAGGACACCCCAGCAATCCCACCCTGTGCCTGAGAGTGTTGACCATACACTCCTGGAGCTCTGGCAGCCTTTTGGCCATGACCATTCCCTGGGGAGCCTATTCTGAAGATCAGGACATGTTTTAGAATGCTGGAGGTCAGTTCAGAACCAGGGTATGAAATTGATATCCCCAGGTAAGAAGCAGATAATAGGAGGCCACATCAGGAGTAAAAAATGCTGCTGCGTTGCAAGGCTTTGCCCTCAGTGAGTAAAAAGGACAAATGTATTCCAGAGAATGGGTAGTACATCTGATAAAAAAACCTCGTTGGCTCATTTTTCATTCCTGACCTCAACAAGCAGTTGGAACATTGCATGTTGCAGCCTCCCAGAAGCTGAGACTCCAGAAGTTTTATGGCTGGCATTTTCCTCTTGATGGTTCAGCTTATGATGTAGAGTTGGGTTTGAACACTGGCCCAGGCTTTATGAGTGTGTGCCAGGTTAAAGGCAGTGGAGCTGCACTGTGCACCTGATGGCGAGGGAGGAACAGGCATTTATAAACAGGGATTGAAACAGGAACAGCAAAACTGGAGAAACGCTTCTGACCTTGCAAGTGCAAGGTTTTAGTGCTGGAAACCATAAACTTCACTGCTTCCATGAGGAAWCACAACTGCCCATCCAGTCCCAGGGTGACAAAATCCTAAAATACTAGTCTCTCAAATTCTTACAGCAATTTCTTTACTTACTACATTACAAATCCTAATGTCTCCCCTCTCAGCCTAAGAGGATGGGGAGTGCTACTGCCCTTTTACATACAAATAGGTTATGAAGGCACAGAGTAGCTGAACTGCTTCTTGTCAGACAYAAAGTCTGCTCCAGAGTTTGGAGACTTGGCTTTGATTTGCAAACCCCAGCCCTCTGCACTAAGCAGGGCACAATATTTCCTTGTTCTTCTGCCTTCTGAAAGGGCCACTGAGGGTTTGGCTAAGAGCCCTTTTTAATAAATGGGGGCAAAAAGAGAAAAGAGAATGAACACTTTGGCTTATCAAGTGTTGTTTGCTGAAACTGAGCGCTGGTTTGTGGCTTCCAGATCAGAGGTTGGCTCTGTTGTGTGTTTGTATGTTGTCTAACACAGTGGATAATTAGTCCCAGTTGGGATACTTTGCACAAATTATGCAAATATGTTTACTGCAGATAATAAAACGTTTAAAAAAATGGGCAAATCSTCTCCTGCTGTCTGAAATGGTTTTTCATTTGAGCCTCAGCATTTTTGGTTAAAATTCAAATAATTCATTCCATAGAGCAGCCTTTGCCTTCAGGTTCCCTAATCGTCTCCTCTGGGAWAGTAATAAAATAAATTGTCCCAATTATTTCCATTACAGTGTTTCTAGATAAAAGAGGGCTTATTCCCAGTCTTGATCTATCAATTGTTGCTTGATCTCTTCAAAACCCCCTCTCATTCTGCTCAGGGCTGGCTTGTAATCAGTTGTGAACAGAAATGTTGCTTGTGGGTGACGAGGCCAGTTAAAAACAAGCAGTCAAGAAGAAACTTAAATGTTAAAAAATGCTTGGCTTGGTCTTTGCTGCCAGTGACCTGATGATGGGATCATTTTTAGGCCAGTGACATAGAATTTTTGAAAATCATTGTCCAAAGTCCCTCTCCAGCTCTCGTGGAGCCCCTTTAGGAACTGGAAGGGGCTTTGAAGTCTCCCTGGAGCCTTCTCCCGGTGAACATCCCCAGCTCTCCCAGCCTGTCTTTGTAGCAGAGATGCTTCATCCCTTGGTGCATCTTCATGGCCTCCTCTGGTCCCGTTCTAACTCTTTTACAAAATCATTGTAAATAAAGAGGAGAATTAACACAGCATGAAACTAATTTCCTTAAGATTTCTAGGAAAATGCCCCCAGCTGAACAGCAAGGGAGACTGGCAAAGCTGATCCAGAGCTGGAGCTGTGTTCCTCTGCTTTGTCTGGAAAAGAAATGTCATGGATAACAATCACGAGACAAAAGACATTTTATTAAGAATAATGTTTTTACCATTACAGGACGTTTTGTTTTACACAGTGTGGTTTCTTTAGTGAAACTGGGTAATTACTGACACTCTAGTGTGCTCAGTAATATTGCTGTGGTTTCATAGGACTCTTCCCTTAGCTGAATGCATGGTGGTCATTTCTGTGAAAGCTTTAGGGAATGGGTGTCTTAYTAGGAGCAGTTGAAGAATACCCACAGTAAATTAATACCAAGTTTCTAATGAAAAGATTCCCATTAGAAGCCATGGCACTAAGAAGAGAATGAAAAAGTAATATTGACTAAAAACAGCAACAAAGGACAACTTGTTTTTGAATAGCAATGGAAGAATTAGTCAGAAAAATCTCTTAGAAAAGTTTCAGTCAGTTCCCAGCTCATCAAAGTACAACGTGATATCTTTCACACTGCACTCTTTTCGCAAGTTTATTTATAATTTCCCTTCTACTTTTTCTCTAGGGCCCCATATTTTCCCATTTTTTCAGGAGCACCGACAGCAGCCGCTTCCAAACTTTTAACAAAGTGTCACGGATACAAATAAAACACATCCATCTCACCACCCTTCACATCAGGGAGCAGAAATGCTGGATAGCTCTTGTTTAAAAGCAGCAGAGTTGCTGCTGGCCTGCACAGCCCTTGAGACCCCCGTGTCACTTGTGAGGAGATGGAGCTCTCCTAACACACCCCGGGAAAGGAGAGAGGTTTGGTCCTGGCAGATCCACAAAAAACAGTGATGGCTTCACCTGTCACCCACTCTCCTTGGGATCTTCCCAGGAAAACCCAGACTTCAAGGCTGGACAGGAMKKGYTTGGAGCAGCCTGGTCTAGTGGAGGGTGTCCACTAGATGGGAATGAGATGAGCTTTAAAGTCCCTTTAAATCCAGTCCATTTTATGACTTTCTCAACTTGCCCCTACCAAATATCAAACCAAGGGGGTTTGTCCTTGCTGCTTTGAGCTGCTTGTTTTGAATTGTGATTGGCACAGGGCAAATTCACCTTCTGTGGAAATCAGACTCTGATCCCTAATCTCTCATATACAGAGCTTACATGGAGGATGCTGCTATCACCTAAACAGAAGCACAGTTTGCACTACAGTCACTTTTGAAGCCAGCTCTGCTTTTTCCACACATAGCACAACAATGTTATTTTCAATCTAAAAGACTTCTACTAGCCTTCAGGGAGAAGAGTAATAAGAAACACAGCAAAAGTCAATTCTTTTAGGGAAGACACGTGTTAGGATTTGTGTCTGCTCCCTGACAGCTTCCCTTGACATGAATGCAAAGATGCTGCCAGGCGTGGTGGTGAATGAGGGGATGCCTTAGAGATTTTTTAAGACTGCAATGTACCAAAATAAAGACATAACAATTCCACAGTACACGCACCACAAAGCTCTCTAAGGGTAATTACACGGCAATCTGTAGGAATCCATAAATATCCTGCTGTCACATGTTATTTGTTAGYAAAATCTACCAAGTTTCAGAATAATTAAAGGGTGAGTTACATGATATCTGTGCCCAGGAATTCAATAAAATCACTTTCACAGCTGTTTTGACAAAACATTCACCTTATTTACAAAGAAATTGTTATGTTGAAACAGCTGTGAAACTGCTTTTAATGTTGTCGATTTTACATCTATTCATAACTGAAACACTAATAAAAATCCTATTTATCCAAAATTCCCTGTGTGTTGAGCAAGCTGCAGGGGAGAACGTTTTGGCAGTGCTGCCACAGGGCTCTGTCAGTGAAAGCACTCATTGCTCTAAATTTCATAGTTCTTCCTAGTTCTCCCTAATRCTTCCCCATAGGAAAAAAAAGGTCTTTTAGGTCAGAGAATATTCTCCATTATTTAAAGAAGAGCCACTTTCCTGACACTTAAGTACAAACCTGAAGCACCATTCGTAATGCCACTGCTGTGAGCCCTGAAAATGCTGCTCCTTAATAAGAAACACTGGCAAAATGAGGTGGAATTGTCAGGAGAAGCACTCATATGACCAGAAGGTTAAAAATGGAATAAGGTGGCACTTCGTTTTTGTCAGTTCTGCAAAGGTTTTCATGCAGGAAGACTGGGGGATGCTGAATTTCCCAATCCCTTGCAGATTGATGATGCAATAAGGAATCATCSAGACTCACTGTTGTGTCTCCTTTGGAGGAGAGATGTGGCAGAAAGAGAAAGGAAACCAAGGCTTCAAGGCTGACATGGCATTTTTAAGGAACTTTAAAGTCTCCAAAGTATAAAATTAATCCATTTTAATTGAGATTGCAAAAGAGACATTAAAAATCCCCTCAGAATACTGGGGTGAGGAATCCAGCCATGTAGCAAATGCTCAGAGCACTCCTGCTGTTGTGTCTGCATATTCATCAGGAGGCACATTTGCCTGATCAGCAGTGATCAATAACCCATTACCTTTGGAGAGSAAGCAGAGGACACCTAGCAACCTTTGAAGGGCTGCAGGAACATGATTTCTGTGAAAAAAACCCAAATTCTGTTTGCTGGTTCTAACTCAGCCTGAGTGTGAGGTGCTGGTGAGCCACAGGAGCAGTGAGAGGTTCATTCACTCAAATCCTCCCCATTTGTGGTGGGTGTGAGTTTTATAAACTGATGCTTTAAGGGGCATCATTATGCTGTGTTTGAGAAGCACGARGCAGCACACCGAAGGCAATCACAGCAATGTGCCTGTGCTCTGCATCTCAACTCAGGGCTCCAAGTGCCTCGGGAAGAGATTCCAAACTTATGCATTATTCATCTGCCATAACTGCCTTTTAAAATGTAAGAGGTGACAACAATCAGTGCTCATTCACCTCTGCTGTCACTACCCTTAACAAGGACCAGCCCTGTAATTTCACTGCACAAGAATATTCCTGGAATCTCTCTCCCTCTCAGGCTCTCAAAAAAATGCAGTGAACAGTGAAAAAATGGGACTGGTTATGCATGTCCTTTGCYTGGAACTCCCTCAGCATCATGACTGGTTCCAGTGGTGGAATCTGCTGAAAACTTGGTGAACTGAAATGCTGCAGTTAGAGAATTGTAAGTCAAAATTGTAAAAGTACAAAATTACTTCCTTTTATGATCTGTGATAGACATTTCTCTGCTTTTCTTTCAGCTGGGTCCATTRTATGATCTGCTTTCTGAGGATAAACACAATTATGTGTGGAAATAATGGAAAATGGATTTAGGCCATGTGCTTTTGTTGCTCAGTTTAATGATTTTGAGCTATATGACACATTGTGAAAGGCTGCATTTCCTTTTTGGATTGTATTTTATCAGCTAGACCCATTGCTTCTGGCACAGATACGAGTGTTACACCAAAAATGTCATGAAAGATCAGGAGGAATCACAGCCAGGGGCTTTGAGACATCCATTAATCCAATATCACACTGGTGAGAAGTCATTTTTTCTCTTTCCTAACCGGAATAAAGAAAATTGAGTGCAACACCAGTTGGAGAGGTGATAATCCTGGGTGAGGCAGCCCTGGCTGGCYGCACTCACTCTGCTGAGGTGCTGCTTTATTTGATTTTAACTTTGAATATGGATGAGACACTTTGGTTTGAGAGCAGTTTTCTTTATGTGAGGATAAGTGAGATGCTGCTGGCATACAGCATTTCCCCCTCCTCCTCTCAAATCTTTCACAAACACTCACACATAATCACTGTCCCCCAGTTAGATAAGCAAGTCCTGCAGTTCATCAAGCACAGAGAAATATTACCTGTGCCACTGCCATTGTTAAGATGGATTGCAAGAGGAAGGCATAAARTAAGATTTTGACAGCGAGGGAGACAAAGAGATGAAAAAGAAAAYCTGATTTTCTCCAGAACATGCAGATTATTTTCTAAATCCTGAAGAGTGGCTATTTCTAGGGAATGCAAATCAGGCAGCACAAAGGAAGAAAAATAAATTGGATGCACAGCCAGGTAAATGGGTTAACTGAGTACATCAGCTGAGTACAAGGGCCTCTTGTACAGTTTCCTTGTTCCCCAAATGCTGCTTTTGCCCCCCTTTTCCACGTACACCTCRAGTCAGAGGTGAGGGCTGTAACTCAGGGCTTGAGGCCCTGAGCACCTTCAGAATCATCCCAGTTTGATTAGGGGCATTGCAGTGCTGCCCTTCATGCTTTTATCAGTAACACTGGTTTAAATTAAAGCAGTTTTTCCTGAGCCACAGAGTSAAGAGGTGCTGCAAGAGGCTGCAGATGTGCAGTGGGATGGGGCAAGTGATGCTAAGTGAAGCTCGGAATGGAAGTGTCATAGATTCCTGGAATCATTAAGGCTGGAAGACACTAAAAAATTTCAAAAGCTTTTAAAATTAAGTCCAGCCATAAACCCAGCACTGCCAAATCCACTGCTCCTTCCATCCCTTTAACATTGAATGGGGTCTGTGAGCAGCAAAAAAAAAGTGATGAATAATTTTGAGCGTTGGCCACTGCCTAACAAGAGATTAAATAGGATTTTCATTGCTAAATAAGAAATTCCTTGGAATCTCAGCAGAAAAAAGCTTTTTTTTTTTTAATTTTCAAATATTTATTTGCACCTTTCCCTCTGCTAATGCATCATCACAGAGCTTTTGGTGACTCAGGGAGTCTCAGCTCGTCTGCAGCCTGGTGAAGGAGTGGTGCAGTCTGCTCTGAAGTGCAGCTCACACTCGGATTTGGGGGCTGTAATGAGGAGCAGAAGCAGTTTCTGTTCCTCCATTCCTTCAGGATGATGAAAWGCCTTCCCTGAGTTATGGAAAGGAAGTTCTTGAGCCTTGCTGGACTACCCACGGTCACAGCTCATCATCACAGCAAGGTGGGTGACTTTTGCTGCCTTCAGGAGCACATTTTGAGGAGCATTAAAGGCTTAAAATTGTTGAAAGTTTATGACCACTGAGTCAGACTGGAGCCCTTTAAGTCTCTTAAGAGTTAATACTGAAACTGCAATTCTAAAGCTGTAAATTAACTTTCCATCAGGGTTGCAGTGCAAGAGCAGGTAAATCCACACTCTCATGCTGAACACCTGCTTTTTCCTCCAGAAAGCTTTGGAAAAAGCTGTTTGCAGCACTCCTTCAGTGTTTGTGAAATACTGATTATGGTCTGTCTTACTTTTTTGGTACCTTTTACTCTCTGCCTGAAGGTCTTTGCAGCAGGCCCTTGMRGAGAGCAGAGGGTTGGAAGGGAYCTTAGAGTTCATCCCATTCCATCCCCTGCCRTGGGCAGGGACTCCTCCCWGTAGACCAGGCTGCTCCAAGCCCTGTCCAACCTGGGATTGAACAGTCCTAAGGATGGGGAATCCACCTGCTTTTGAGTGCCTTGTCCAGTATTTCAAGTGGATAAACATTGTACAGAGTAGCTACAAGCAGGTGGATTCCTGACCCTAATGAAGTCAGTATATTCTGCTACTCTGTGCCTGGATAATTTTTGCTGTGAAGATAATTCTAGTTATGGGGTGATTTTGTAACCTGGCAAGATGAAAATACTTTCAGTTTTAGTTAAAAGCYTTGATGCCAATGCCACTGGGGGAAAAGAAGTCAACAGTCTCACTCATTTGTTGGTGGAAAGCTCCTACCCTGCACTGCCAAGTGATGTATTCCCTGTCCTTTTGGGTTCGTGGCTTTGGAGTCCTTTTAGGGTGCCAGCTGAAGTGATGATATAGGTTCAGCTCATTTCCTACATGTCCCCAGAACAGATGTCTAAGAAAATGGAATTTAATAGATCAAGGAAAGATTAATGTAGCAGTAAATGGGCAGGGGCAGAGGAATGTCTTAGCAAGCTGCTGTTCTCTCATCTTGACTCTCTCATCAATACTTTTCAATCTACTGTGCTGAGAGGGATATCACTTTTAATGCCCTAAGGTCACTAAAACCTCACATGAAATCTGTAATCCCTGAGCTGACAGCACAGCAAATGATTTCTCTATTGGTCTTTATAACTGTAATTGCCCCTGAACAGAATCTTTATATATTTCTCACTCCAAACTGTGTGACTGATGACACGGATGGTCTCTGTACAAAGATAAACCCGATGGTTTCTGATGGTGTGAAGCTGATGAACAGTGCTATCTGTTGGCTTTTATATCTTTCAAAAACAATTTCTTGCCAGATGGTCTTCTGAGATTGTACAATCTTCTCCTCTATAGTTGAGGTAACATTGACATTGTAGCATAAACCTTAATTTCCTAGGTATTGTAACCCATAACCACAAAATGTAAAAAAAAAAAAAAAAAATCTAAAAAAAGGCCTTAAAAAAGAATTTTCCCTGTTGTAGTATAAAACAGAAAAGACTGCAGTACTGAAGAGTTATGCAGGTTTGTAAAGCTACTGATTTGTGGAGTATACATGGCTTAGGGCATAATTAACARGATGCTGAGATTTTTATTAATTTATGGCCTCAGTTCACACGTGCTCTGGCTCATTCCTGTCCGCTGAAGAGCTGTGGTGTCCAACAGCTGCTCATTCATTTCTTTCAGGTCATGGAGACTCCAGAGATGAGGCAGCCACAGCTTCTCTGRGCAACCTGTGCTGGGGGTTCACCACCCTCTCAGGGAAGAATTTATTCTCAATATCCCATTTAATCTCTCCTCCTTTGGTTCAAAACCATTCCCCCTTGTCCTGTCACTRTCTGCCCATCTTTCCCCCTCTTCACTGTRCATTTTGGCTTGGAAGTGCTCCTGGTGTCTTGACTGCAGCCCCTTTTTAGCTGCTGGTCGTAGAGGAGGTTCATTTTAATGAGGTTTATTTTAATCAGGAGAAGTGGGAAATGGCTTTTCCTGGGTGCCCTTYGCAGTGCTGAGCTCAGCAGGAGCAGGACAGCTTTCCTCTATGAGTAAAAAATGCCAGCCTTTGAACTTCTTGTCAGGTAGCAGAACAYTGACGTTGTTGAAAGACTTTTTTYCTCTTTTCTTTCTTCCCAGCATTGTCTGCACGTAATTCTCAAATAGATGTGAAAGCAATGGGCTGGATTCTGGCTGGTTGAGCTGTTACATTGGACTCAATAAAGATATATTGATTCATAGCAGCTGGGAATCTGGTTTTATACAACATTTATTAACAACTAAACCCCACCAAAATTGCTGAGTCTGATCCTACTGATCCTTGATTGTTTCAGTGAAAAAAAACCCCAGTGGTTTTATTGTCAATAGCTTTGTGTATCTCTGCTGTGTTGTTTGTGAAAAACTCTGTCTTTGAACTGCCTTTCACTGAGGCCTAGACTTTAATATCCCCTGGTAATTAAAACTAACCAAATTAATAAATTTCCTACAAAACAACACCAAATATTGTAGATAAAAAGTGATTTGGGGTGGAAGGCACGTAATTTTCCAGAGGAGACAACCACCAGTACAGAGAAGCACTGAGCTAACAGAAAATATGGTTGTTTTCAGAGCAAATACCATCTGTCATAAAGCCATGGGAAAACTCTCAGTGATATCATAAAATAAATGTGACCGTGGATGAACTTGGAGTGTTTCTCCAGAACCTTCCCAACATGAGGAGAAAAGCCATGGCAGGGAAATTTCTCATCTTGAGCCCATGTGGAAACTACGCAAGGAAGTATTAATTTCTGGAAAAACCTTCAAAGCAGTTGAAAGGTGAGAAAGGAAAACAGCATATGGGGATGAGGCAACTGCATGGATTTAAACACCAAACAGGAACAGAGGTAGCTCCACAATCAACAGCACGACTGCCACAGCAACCAGCCAGGAAAACAGATGCTGTGGCTATAGAAAATATCTTCCACCACTTGGCATTTGACTCCTCTAGCTGCCAAGGACAATGGAAAAAATCTGCATGTGGGAAGTCCCACCACAGGATCCAGAAGGCAATTGCATATGAAGAGAGCTGRGTTTGAGAGAAGGCACGGCTGCTCCTTTTTATTTGGGGAAGGAAAAAGGCAGAGGAGCTTTTGTGCAGGGGAAATGATGCTGCAGTGTTTGTTCTTGTCATTCCTAGCCAGGGYGATGTGTTTGGGTGCTTAGGTGGAGGTCTCAGGGCAGGGTTTGATGTCTGAGAGTTTGCCACCACTGCTGGGTACCCATGGGTGGTGGAACCCGAGGTGCAGGGAACAAAAATCAGCTGAAGGGAGTTGCTGGGGGATTTTTTTGAGGAATGAAGAGCATTTCCTGGAAGTATCCCACTTTCCTGTCCTGCATGCAGGCAGACACCCAAGGCTTGCTTTTACAGGGAGAGGCTGGGGGTG
The DNA here is from genome assembly GCF_030028575.1 of Malurus melanocephalus. Taxonomy (NCBI): domain Eukaryota; kingdom Metazoa; phylum Chordata; class Aves; order Passeriformes; family Maluridae; genus Malurus; species Malurus melanocephalus. Next base: position 204,327 of record NW_026623730.1, on the reverse strand, counting down.
TCAGAGCCATTAAAAGTTCAGCAGGGTTTAGGCAGAGGATTGGGCTCCACCTGTGTAAACTGAGTCTTTATCCTAATCTTCAGAGGGATTCACATGTGTACTCTAGCTGCCACAAGAAGGTCAGGCAAGAATCCCTTATTTTCCGAGATAAGGCTATAATTAACTCTTTTAAAAAAGCATGTATTCCCAAAGAGAGGGTGATCTGAGGTTTGGAAGAGTCTATTTCCCGAAGATGTAGGAGAGCCCTTTTCATGCTCTCACACATGCTCCCATCTGCAGGCATTTTTTTTTTTTTAATGAAAGAGGAAGCCAAAACAAAACTTTGATGGCTTTTCCTGCCCAAAAGCAAAACTCATTTGAAGGAGAAGGTGGTGATTTGCAGCGATTCTGTTCCCTCTGTGGGTAAGAGGCTGGACAGCTGGGCCCAGTGGGGGTCACATCCTCTGTCTGTCTGTCCAGCCGTGATGCCTAAAATCCAGTTTACCTAAACCAGAGGCTGGACAAAACTGAGAGAATAAAAAGCAGTTCTGTTATTGCAGGCCCTTCAGGGCCATCCAGGGCAGTCCCACACCCACAATGGACAATGGCTCACGGGTTTTTCACCCTTTCTCACTTTTGGCCATTTGCACATCGGGATTTGCTGAATCCTCCAATTGCAGCTCAGCCAATGCAGTCATTCACTCCAAGTTGGCTCCACCCAATTCTCTGTTCTTTCCATCTCTTGGGGCCTGGCMCAGGGAGGTGTCCTTGAGTTTGGGGCTGCAGAGGAATTGTTTTGTGTAAAAATGGGAGAGCAGGAGCTCAGCACTGTACAGTAAAGAATTAGGGGAACACAGAKACATGAAAARTAKRGRASCTGAAATCCTGARGCATCAGCAGCACCACCTGAGCAGCATCACTCCAGCTGGTTCCTGGAGAAGGACTGAGAGACAACTAATCCAAAATAACCCCATCCTGGTAACTCATTGTCTCTGGTTTTGAAGGCTTCCCCAATTAAASCCCAGCTTTGCAGGAGGGTGCTTATTCCCGTGATTCAGTGAAGGATTTTGCTGTCACAAAGCATAAAAGCTTAGCAGTGTTCTCATTGTTTTTGTGATCCCACTTGGGTCACATGGTTTTAATTACTGGTCTTAATGGAGATTTAACAATCTGTTCTTTCACTCACCCAAGAACAAGAAGCTTGGCAAGGAGACTTTCTACTGTCAAGTCTCCTGCTCCTCCTGGGACAACTGTAGCAGGAGGATGTGTCCTTTAGACCTGTTTAAACTGAGTCTTTATCTTCACCTGCAAAGGGATTCATATTTGCACTTTATCTGCCATGAGAAGGTCAAGCATGAACTCTTCATTTTCTGAGATAAGGCTGRCTTGCAAAGCCCCTGCTGTGGCCTGGGATTGAATCCAGTGTGGATTGCCTCCTGTGTCCAGCTCTGGCTATCTAAAGACTACAAAGAGATCACACACTTCCCTCCCAGGAACAAATACAAACCAAAGGCAGAAAAGAGAAAACGTGTCCAATATAATCAAATAAACTGAATGCTCCCAGCCCGAGGCCTCGTCCTTGAATGACTCTCAGCCAGGTTTTGGTGATCAAAGCAAACTCTGGGGGTTTGTGGCTAGAAGAGAGGTGGATCCATGGATTTTCCTCCTGGGAGAAGGATGATGGGGAAAGATAGGAAATGCTTTGGGATCATGGTGTCCATGGTGGTTGGGGTCCTCTGAGCACAGGGAAGGATATTTCATTATGGGGAATCCTGGGTTTATTTGGCTGTAAAACTCACAAGCGTTTACTGGAAACCCAGAATTACAGAGACACTCACAGGTAGGAAAAGAGAAGAAAGGAGGGACAGATCTCTCATGGATATTTTTTCCACAGTTGATCTATGTCCACAAAAATGGCCGGAAACCAGCTGGGGATGTAAATTGGAGRTGTTTTTGGTGTTTTGTTTGCACTGGATGTTTCCTGCCTTTTGCTGTGCTTTCCCACMCTGAATGAATGTTTTTTTGGCACAGGCAAATTAAAACATAGTGGAAAAATAGCATTAGTACATGGTCTTTTTACATCTTATTCCCTTTTTTTTTCACCATATAAGAAGATAAATACATTTAAGAAAACAAGCTGAAAGCAGGAGGACCCCAATGCAATTAAAACTCAAACTTTACAGTCATAAGCCCATTAAAAATTCTATCTGCACCTCAGAATTTCAGCCAAGCAGCAGCTTGGTTTYCCAAGGAGAGGAAGATGTCCTGTAAAAATGCCCATTATTCCAGTGGCAGTGGAATGCCTGGTGTGTAAGTATCTCTCTAAGGGGCTTAGGAAAGGGCATGAAATGGGATGTGAGGAGTCAGGAGGAGCCCCAGGATTGTCACTGGACCCTTTTCTGTGTGAAATTGCAGTGGGAGGATTGCAGGTGGTTCCACACAGATCTCAGCCACAAGCTGGTAAAAAAACAACAAATACCTCCAGAAGGGAGAATATAAAACCCAAATCACATGGGGGCTGAATAACAAGTCAGCTGCACCTGAAGTTCAGAGTCAGCAGCACCCTGACAAGTGTCAGTGCCCCGTTGTTSTGCAGCTGTTTCCTGGCTCACACGTGAGCTGTCACCAGCAGACCCTGCCTGGCTTTGCATTTCCTCCTTTTCCAGCAGAATGAAAAACACGGAGAATTTCTGCTCCCTAATGCAATACCTGTCAGTGACTTCACTCWGCGCATCAAGGAAGAAAAATGGTGTTTATGGTCCCTCAGGATGGGAAAGTGGGGGTTTAAATCATTTTGCTTCTTTTAATGCCTGTGATTTCTCCAGCAYGGATGAAAGAAAACAACGCATCAAATATTAATAAGAGAAAAGATTTTGAACTGTGCTTTCACTTCACTCCYGAAATTATGTGACACTTCTCTCTCCACCATCAGAGTCCTGATGCTTCCAGAACAGCCATAACCTGTTCAGAGTATGTGGGAATTGTTCTGACAGGAGGAGTCCCACTGAAACATGAACATCCTTTTTATCAGGATGCCAGGAAGGATGTAAATAGCAGGCAGCACAGCCTGTGTTGTGTTAATGTGTATGGTAACAGAGAAATAAGGTATTTCCAAACAAATACTAAAATTTCTACACAGAAAGGGTTGTCCAGCCCTGGCACAGCTGCCCAGGGCAGTGGTGGAGGKTTTAAAAGCCTGCTACCTGAAGGAAAACATTTCCCAGTTTCTCATTCAGGAAGAAAACCTTTGTGAGATCCTGGTACTGATGGATATGTGCAGCCTGTGGTGAGTGATGCTTTTAGGACTGCTTTTAAGATTTACGGTGTGTACTGAATTCATTTCATCACCACACACTTCATCTGGTTTTCTACTGCRTTTAGCTCAAAGCTGCAGCTGTGGCTGATGGAGGATGCAGGCTGAGAACAGGGAGAGATGTAAGGAAACACCAAGATGCAGAAAAAAATTGCATTGAAAGGGGCAGAGCACTTTGTTAGGTGTCACAGAAATCAGTAATTTTACAGCAACAYGATCACAGCCCTTGGAGAGGAATTTGGAAACACTCATAAAAAGGGAAGAGTRAAAAAGAAGAGGAAATAAAAGGAAATAAAAGAAAGGAAGAGCAGCGTGTGGCCCTGAGCAATGCAGGGAAGGCAGGAAGCCCCTCTTCTGTGCTGGGGAGCAGCCTCTGATAAATCACCTGCATTTCCTGCCCAGGCCCTGGCCAGCTGTGCCAGAGGGACATAAATAAGTTGTTCTCCTTTGGAAGGAGTTAGTCATTTCCACCTGAAAGAACAAGAATAAAAAGGGGAAAACAAAYGAGCAGGAGGTTGTGGGGACAACAACCTGTGTTGCCTGTGGGACCGAGGTCTGTTCATGCAGAAAGGACGTGCAGATTCTGCTTCCTGGAGATCCAATGTCCCCATTGCATCCCTGCACGGAGCTCCACCAACGTGCTGATGGATTTCCTCAGCTCCCACAGGACAGACAGACAGAAACAGCAATTTTTGACTKATGTTCCCTGGTGTTCCCTCTCTGCACGATAATCAGTGCATTGGAGCACAGGCTGAGAAGGAGCTGTGGATCAGAGAGTTTGTGTGTCTGATTACCCCATGGACACAGCCCTGCAGCTCCAAATCTCAACTGCAGCCCAATTTCCCTCAGCTCACCGTGGKGCTGAGCTCCTCAAAGCAAGGAAAATTGATGGTTTATCATCACACAGCTCCCTGTTCCCTGTCATCATCGGCTGGAAAGGAATTTTTCTGACAACACAGGAACCCAGCCCTCCACCCTCCTGAGTATCTCTTTGTTAAAAAGAGAGAAAAATAATGCTTTATCCTGGGATGGTGCTTTTGGCTACTGTAAAGAGCACTTGGAAATCATGGGGGAAGGCAAACAATGGCCTTGTCACTGATGGCAATGGGGTGTGGAATATGCACCAGAGCTCAGGTTAATGTATAGAAACATCCCCACACTACTAAATTTGGAGCACAAAAATAACATGGTCCTCTAGCAAGCTTGGAGATCTTTTCAGCACATTTTTAACACATTTACCATAAACAGACTGGCAAAGTCTTGTGTTTCACCTTCCCAGCAGACAGGGCAGGTAGTTTGGGGCAAGACAGAGATAAAAACTCTGTTGTCAAATATTTTTTGGATTGTGTATGCAAGCTTTCCTCTTTATAAAGAWGTTCTGCAAAAACCAAGGAAAAGCCTTAGTTCAGGCTACCTGGTTAAGATGTGGTTTTGTTTTATTTGTAATTGAAAGCAGGAGGTGCAATGACAAACCCAAAACCTGATGTCAGTGACAGTAATTCACTTTTTTAAATGAGTCATGGACWACGTTGTGGGTCCAGGGGCTTTACCCAGATATTGGAATGGAAACTATTGCAGGAAGATSCTACAAATAATTTCAGGCGTAGGAAGCAAAAAAAACTTAGCAATTAGAGAATGTAATTAATGAGGATCTTTACATAATTAAATTAATGCCCTGATTGTGGTAAAATGTCACATTACCATTTCATTGATATTCATATTTACTAATAGGACAAGTGTWAAGTAGTGACGCATTAACGGCGTTTTCAGGACACTTTTAGAAAAGAAAGCAGTGCAGGAATTTACTTTTTGGTGCAGGAATTTGCTTTCTGGTGCAGGAATTTGCTTTTTGGTGCAGCAATTTACTTTTTGCTGGAGCAATTTGCTTTCTGGTGCAGGAGTTTGCTTTTCCATCGTCCCCTCCATGGCAGGGCACACAGTGACACATGTGAATGCCCACGTCCTTTTCTTGGGCAGTAATTTTGATTTGCTCTTTGACATTAGAGATGTCATTACACTCTCTGTGGGCAGCCAAGCCATTCCAGCTTATTGCAATACCCAACCTTCCATTGTGCAGCACAGCAATTTTTATACATTYTTTAGAAGCTGGAGAAAAGGAGAGTATGTGGTTAATCAGAAYTGTATTTTGTTTGCTGGAAAGTGACTCAAATACCTAATTCCCTCTTTGGATTTTTTTTTTTAAGTTAAGAATTTCACTGGTGACCAGTGTGGAGGAGGAATATTTTCACCATTTCAGTAATTTCTAAAGAGCATGCTTTATTGTCTGGGGAGATTAAAACCTGTAGTGAATGAAAACTAAACAAGCATTTCTAAATCCACCTGAAGGGAGCAGAAAAAAAGACACTGAAGTCACAGTAAATAYAATCTCTTCCTTGATATTCATATGTTTCATCACTGGGATCTCTCAGGATTAGATCCAACACACAAAACAATTGTAACAGGCTTTGAAAAAATAATGTCTGTGACTTTTGGGGAGCCAATATGACACAACTTTATCACACAGCCCTGTCTTTGCACCCATTTTTCTCTGAGTGAGTTGAATGCTGTTGATTTAGAAATGGATATTTCAACATTTAGATAAGGAGCAGGGAGGCTTGCAAGCATCTCTGAGTACTTTTTTTCTCTTTCTGGGGTAGGAAAATTGAGCTGTATTTATCATCTAATCCTATAGATCAATGCATCACAAATATGAGGTCCCAGCTGTAGTGGCAGGGCTAAAGGTGCAGCTGCATCTCTCTGGCCTCCCTTCTGATAACAGAACTGGGACAAAATCYCATTTCAGGTCCATAGGAAAAGGCCCAAATTCTGAACAAGAAGGTTCATACCCAATTTAGAAACCTAACTTTAGGTTTAACAGGATTTGTATGATGCACGATCAAATCTATCATCAATTTTATTTAATTTCCAACATCTGCATCGCAGCTTTGAGAGACAGGTAGTTAAGTACTCAAAAAGAAAGAAAATACTTTATTATATCTATTTTAATGCACAGATTGACATTTTTTAAGGTCACTTGCTAAGTCAGGAACAAACTATTGGAGAAAATCCAGCTCTCATGTGGTTGGGGCTGGTGCGTGTGCAGATGGTGTGGTTCATAAATCTCGTGTGTAAAGCATGTGACAAGTGCAGAAACTTTAATTTTCCTGTTTTTCCTCCTACCTTGGGCTGCATTTAAAAGGAAAATAGTCCAGGTTGCCCAGAGAAGCTGTGGCTGCCTCATCCCTGGGAGTGTTCAAAACTGACCTGTGATTTTATTGCTGAACCTATGCAAAACAAATGGTTTCTGTGTAATATGAGAGTTTCTAACKGGGGGCTAAAAATGCTGATATAAATGAAATCTGGGAAGGAATAACCCTATAACCTAATTCAGGAACTTTAGTGAACTGAATTTAGCAGAAACCTTGCTAAGCAAGGTGAAACTCCCTAAGCTTCTGCATTTTTGTGGCAAAATTTTGGTTGCTTCTGGCTGGTTGGGAACCAGCATTTATTAGGGTAATATTTCTGTTAGTAAGAAGGATTTAGGGGAGATGGAGGGGATCTGGGTCTGCCCACCCCTGCCCAGTGGTGCAGAGCTGCCCCATGTGCATTTTGCATTTCCCAGCACCTTCTCCCCTTCATGCCTTCAGTGATGGCTCATCCATCACTTTCCCTTAAGAAACCACTCAGAATCACTGGAAGCACCCACTGTCAGGAAATTCCCTTTGATATTCARCCTTAGCATTTCTCTCTGAAATCCTATCTCATTATTTTTATTTATAACCTCCTGAAACACCTCRAACAGTTCTTTCCCACCCTTCCCATTTTCAGACACGGGCAGGCAGATATTCTCATTCTTCTCAGCATTTACCCAGCCAGCCTGTTCAGAAGTTTCATTTATACTTTTTCTTCAAAAGCTTCTGCTTCTGCAAGTCCTGTCTCCTTCATCTTCAGCAGGGTTTTGGGGGAGGAGGAGGAGAAGCTGTGCAATAAAAAGAGAGTACAAACCATGTGTCTTTTTGGGAAAAGGAGGAGGAGAGGAAGGCAGCCAGCAAGAAGTGGTCTGTGCTGTTTCTTTAATAAAAGCTTGTGTTGGAAAATAATTTTTTAGTCCTGTCATGCTCTTGGGAAGCCCCAGCACGGGCAGGATTCTCCTATAGATGCGGTAGGAGATCATTCCCTCAGCTCCTACTCGATGGAGGGGACATTTTTTGGTCCTGCTAARCCCCAGCATCTGCACTCACTCCCCAGCACATCCTTTCCCCACTGTGAGATGGCATTTCCTTACTGGCAGCTGGTTTTATCTGCTTCTCGTGAATTGACCTTCCAAAAGCTCATTTAGGGAGCTGCAGTGGAAAATCCGAAGGTTTCAGCCAAATGGTGGTTGGCTTTTGTGACTGAACAAAGGAGTCGGCCAGGTTTTTTGTTGTTTCAGTGTCCTTGTCTGAGTTCACAACTTGTAAACCCATTTCCCTTTTCCAAACTAATTCTTCCTGCAGGGGCTCCAACTCGAAGCTTTTGTTCTGACTGCTGGGGAGTGGGAAGGCTGAGGTACCACCGAGGTTCCTAAGTGCCTAATTGCCACCAATTTCCATAGGAGCTGCCCTAAA
>NW_026623730.1:170286-196238 GCF_030028575.1 Malurus melanocephalus | reverse complement strand
TGAGACACAGAAGAGAACGGTGAGGTTGGCAAAAACCAGCTTCAAAACCTTCTAAATCTTAGAAAGGGAAGAGTGTGCGAGGGGTGTTCGCTGCAGCAGTTGCATCACTCACTGATTGAGAAAATCCCTGCATTTCTCACACATGCTCKGCTTCCTCGGAAAGAATTTGCTCTTGGCCTTTGCTCTCAGCCCATATTGTTTCAGCCTTCAGAGCACATCGGTTCCATTTTCAAAGTGCCTTGAGCTGGTTTCCCCTGTCACAGAGGTCTGAAAATAGCGATGAGTTGCAGTGATCTCCTTGCAGCATTCACAAGCGGTGTCACTACAACTCATTTCTCCAATTTCCCACAGAGGATGCCAGGCGCTCCTTRAGCCCATATGTTACAACTGAAAGGTGGAATTTCAGAACCCAGAGTTCTCTTCGAGGTACAGCAAAGCCAGAAGAGGATCAGGACAAATTTAGTGTTGGTTAACACGTCTGCAGAAGTGGGACATGGCAGTGTCAGCTCTGCAGATCCCCCAAAATGCCGTCAGGAAATGTTTGCATGACAGCCCCGCTCCCTGCTGCGGTGCCAAGTGCCGTGGTATTTATAAAAACCCCACTCTCCAGTGTGGAACTGTTATGGCAAGTCCCTGACATTCAAATGTTCATCTATAATTACTCAGAGTGATGCCCCTCTTTGCTGAGGCAGAGCTTTCACGCTGTTGGTGCAGCTGTACTTCAAAGAGCCCAGAAGGCATCACCACCACGCTGAGAAAGTGCTGCTCGTTCCTCTGTGAGGAGCTGCTCTGGCTCCTGCTTTAGCAAATCCAAAGCTAAAATGTCTTTTTGGAAGCAAGTGGAATAGTGGGGATATTTTAAAATATCTGGCTTGCATCCACTTGCTGGTAAGACTGCTGAACAATTAGAAGTGCAATTACTTAATCTGACTTGGGCTAGCATATAATTAATTAACCTGATGAAGTCAGACAGTCTACAACCCTCTCTAATACTGAGTAAATCACATCTACACAAAAACTGCTTCACATCCCCCTCTCCCCTCACTGAGCYTTGAGTGATGTTAGAGTCGGATGAATTTTCAAAATAATTTTTCCACTTGTATTTTGGTAAACACTCGACAAAAATAACAATGTTCCGCTCGAAACAGTTCCCCTCTTCTTTCTRTTTCAGTGACTTTTCCAATTTGCTGAAGTGCCTTGTTGTTCCCAATTTGCAGTGTCTACAGATGAAAGCACGGCCAATGAGGTCACCCRGAGACAATTTTTTATTCATGAATTTATTTTTACAGACCATGTACRAGAGGCTGGAGCCTCCCCACCTCCTGCATCTCCCTGTCCTTTACAATCCTGCTGCTCTCAAGTGTTCTTAATCCTCAGGAAGGGTTGTCCTTGTCCTCTGGTCCTTGGTGATGCCTGGTGGGATTTTTCTGTGGCATTTTGAGGCTGTTCTGCTTTGGAAAGGAGCRTTTTCTGCACATCCATCAGGGAGGAGGTTCTGCCCTGTGCTGGCCTTTGTGCCAAACTGGATGAGCTCAAGGCAGCCCTGAGTGTTTCGTGACTTTGCATTTTTTATTACAGCTGCCAGTGTCCTAAAAAGGCTGAAACAAAATCCAGCAAAAAGGAGAGAAATCAATGGAGGGTGTATTTGGGAGTTTCTTTTCCTGCTGGGACCCTCCCACAGCTCCAGCTGCTCTCTGTGCCTAAAGCCTGAAAAAAGTCATGGCAGCTACAGAGGGATGCAGCAAAAATTAAAGCTGGACAGGGGCAGAAAATTGGAGCAAAGAAGGGGAAAATCACATTTTTTGGAGCCCTTTGTTCACATGAATTTCCTCAGTGATCACTACCAGGTTGGATGGGCCTTGGGGCAGCCTGGGACAGGGGGAGGTGTCCCTGCCATGGAATGAGAACAAGAGGAGCTTTAGGGCACCTTCCAGCCCAAAGCATTTTATGATTCTGTGATCCTAAGGACACGTCATGATTTAGGTTTTCAATCCAAGGAAGAAGAGTTCCTGCCCACCTTGTATTTTCCAGTAATTATGTGCAATTTCTTAGATCACAGCCAAGGAAGGGTGACAGAATCAGCTCCTCAAATAAATGTGCTCACCTTGGCTGCYCCTGAAATTTAGAACAATATGTGGAGCATAAATAAATGTGTTTGCTCTGGTTTTTTTTTCAGTGCAAATTCCCAAGGAAGGTGCTGTTTCACCTGTGTTTTGTTGCTGTAATTCAGTCAGGGTTGTTCTGCATTTGATGATTTTTACAAATTGGTCTTTACTGGACTGGTACAAAAAAAAAAAAAAAAAAAAAAAAAAAGTAGAAAAAGCTGCCACCATTTACCAAATCGAAAATATTTTTCCCAGCTCTAGTTCCTAACATTATTTTGTCAGTGTGCCTGGAATGAAAAGTGCTTTTTTTAATGCACATGAATTTGAAAGAATTTTCCTAAAGAATCCTTGGAAGCCTTACCCATACTTTTTATTACTAAGACTTTTTTTTTTTTTAATTTTTTTTTGGTTTGGTGCAATTCTCGTAGTGTGTTTGAATTTATTGAATATTTTCAGGAGAAGAACATAAATAAATAAGGCTGGGCTTTACTGRCTAAACACAACTAAATCCAGAGGGCTGCTTTTGAGATAATGTGGACTTTTGTGAGTGGGAGTGGGATTATTCAAGTGGGATAAAATATCATCAGAGCCTGGCTAAAATACCTGCTGAAGGATTTTTGCCTTAAGACAGTCAATTTAGGGACAGAACAGACCCATGGATCRTATTTTATGAGAGGCTGTGATTTGGCCCAGCCCTGCTGGTGGGAGCCARCCTGCAAATACCTCTCATGAAGAGGCAGTTTTTGCAGAGGATTATGTTCCAGCAGGACTCCTYGTGCTAACAGCTTTCCAAGATGACTTAAAGTATCATCACCTACCCCTGTGAAATATAAATCAAAAAATTCAGCCCTTCCTGTGGCTGGGGAACGAGGGAGACCATAATGCAAAATAATTTTAAAGCACTGAAAACATACCCAGCTTTCAGTTAGGAAAATACACGGTTTTTGCAAGAGGCAGAGGATGTAAAAGCCCCTTTTCCCATGAGGGGAGGAAAAAAATAAAATCCCATTTTAGAGAGTTTTCTGCTGGTCTTTTCAAATTGGTTGAGTTTCTGTGGGAGATGGGAATTCCTGGCAGGGACAAGGCCTTTGATTCTTCCCCTCTCTGGAAACTGAGCTGATGTTTCATTTTTCCATGGTGCAGCCTGTTCCTGCTTTGTTGACCTGGAGATTCGTCCTTGTTTAGAGAACTTTTGTGTCAGGCTGGAAAAACAAAAACATGAGCTTTTGCTCATTTTTCATCAAGCTAAAAGGAAATACAAAAAAAAACCCCAAGAAGGCCTTCGGGTTTCCAGAGGCATTTCGGATATGTTAAAACTATTAAAAATTTCGAGCCTTGACAACTGGAGTAAAGCAACTTCAGCTGATGTTTATTTCTTTTGGTCTTTTAAAAGCCTTCTCTTCCCTTGTATTTTTTTTTCTGTGATGGTGAAAAGCAGATGAGAAAACTACAATAGAAAAGGACCCTTTTTCTCTCTGTTTCTCCCAATATTTTGACTTTGAAACTCCTTGTGGGCTTGGAAGGGAGAGATGGATCCCATCTGCAGGGACAGAGCTCCCATGGCAGGGCAYTCATCACCCCTATTGTGGAGAAATTGCAGAAATGGGACTGGCAGGAGGAAGAATGGGTTTGTGGTGTCCTCCTTCTCCTGAGGGCATTCCCAATCCCATCTGTACCTCCATGGCAAAGCTGCTGGGGTGTTTTTGTGGAGGAGCAGGGCCACCAAAGGGGGAAGGAAACAGCAGGATGGGATAAAACTGAATATAAAACTCTGAGTATTGCCCTTGCTTTCTGTTCCTCTCCATTCCTGCAAACACCCAGCCAGGCTGTGCTTTCCATGTCCCAGGCCCTCTCAGCAGCTCTGGGATCACAGGGACAAAGTGTGGAACWGGAAAAGGAGGGCTCTGCCAGCTGATGGGGAAATGAGCTGGGATTAAAGACAACGTGCTGCTGTTGGGGCTGGTGACAYCCAAAACCTGCTCAAAAACCTGCCAAGAGATAAAACCATGCAGMAGGAAATGATCTCATCCTCAGTTCTTGTGGAGATGTGGATTCAAGGAGGCTGAGGTGACCCAGGGCGGTGACACTTAGAGCAGCATCTGCCTGGGGATGGCTTCGCTTCCAGCGCTGAGCAGCCAGATATGAAATGGGCTGAAYGCTTCAGTCAAAGCCCAGATTGAGTCAGCTCCTAGTCAGGGTCTGATAAAGCCTTGATCATTACAGCAGGAGCTGAAACTGCAGCTGAGCCATCGACTGATGTCCCTCGGGAGCCCTGACACRCGTCAGCATCAGAGGCAGCTCGGCAGATGAACCAAAAATGTCAAAATGTCACAAGATGGGAGCTGGGACGGAGGGGCAGGGTGGGTTAAAGCATCTCAGGAYGATGCAGGGCTTTGACAAGGTGCTGAACTGGCAGAGAGGAGCTGCTGCACATGGAGCATGGGCTGGCAGAGAGCTGGAAGGGATGCTGGGGGAACATGGACAGAGCATCCTYCCCTGCCCCAAAACTCACACTCAGAAATCAGCTCAGGCTCAGAAATGAGGTTTGGATTKCAGGTATACATGTGGAGGAACAGAAAACCAGCGCTGTAAATGAAATGTGTGAAAAAAAAAAAAAGAGGGGAAATGCCAGCTCCTGCACAAACGGACAAAAGCAATGCTGATTTTAAAAGGTGATGTGCTACAAGAGGAGAGGTGTTAATTACGTGCACGGCAATGCATACATTAACCTTTCACTGTGCTGGAAATATTTCAGCAACAGGCACTCACTCCTGCACGGAGGGGAAAGGCTGTGCTCTCCTTACCTGGAATTTTTGGGTTCAAATGGTGAAAATGTGAGTGGTGGAATTGRTGGGACAGTCCTGTGCCATTGCTCTGAAATGGCTGCCATGCACTGGTGGCACCATTCACAGTGTCCTGTGCCATGGGGAGGGCAGAGGGTGTCCCCAAAAAGCCATCCCTGAGGAGAGGGTGACATTGGCACCACCCCAGTGTGGTGCTGCTGCTTGTGATGCCTTTGCCAGGTTTGTCACTGCTGCATCTCTATTAATCAATTAATTGATTAATCACAAATTAATCAAATCCTGACCTGTGGGCACAAGGCAGGAGCCCGCTGCTGATTCAGGGGAATTTGCCTGGGTGAGAATTTGAGGATTATCTCTTGGTTACTCTGTACCTGGGATCAACATTACAGGGCTGATCCTGGAGGGTTGGAAATAATAAATCACAAGGGATGCTCCACCTGAGGGTGAAGATCTTTTAAAAAGTGAGAATTGAACCACTCCTTATTTCCCACCAAAAGGAATGGCATGCACTGCCTGCATTCCATTTTGCTCAGTGCCTGGATTTTTAATTCTGACAAAGTGCATGGAACTCCCCACGGCACAGGGATAAAAGGAAATCAATCATGTTTTTGACACTTCCTGAAGGAAAGTGTTTAATACACGGGAGATCCATCACAACCACTTGTCAGATAAGCCACCCTGTGCTTGTAGGAACCTGAATATGTGGCATGCCTTCAACGAAATTAAGCTGTTATTCAAGGATGCAGAAGATCCAGCTCTCCACCAGACTCCTTGTAAAGCATCCTGCCAATTCCTGCCTGTCCTTTTAAAAACACACCCTTCCTATGACAGGGCACAAATGGATTTAACTTCTGCTGCAGCTCTCGCTTCAGAAGGAGCAAACTCACCATTAATCATTGATCTGGCTTGTCAAGCYCCAGCATCAATTATTGCAGCTCTGGCACACGGGGCTTTGGAATTAAAAGCATCCATAACCTTTGTGTGGAAAGGGCTTCCTCCTTCTGCCTTCTGAACAGCATTTTCATTGCACAGCTCACTCATGGCTTCCATACAGGTGCAGGTTAAACCTCTGAGCTGATGAAATGACAGCAGTAAATGGTACCAGGCAGAGCCCTCCATAAGCAAAAGGTTGTGTTTTTTTTTATTTTATTTTATTTTTTTTTTAATTTTTTTTTTTCCTGGAGCTGATGCTTTGGTCCCTCCCCAGAATTCAGAGAAACCTCTGTCCCGCTCTCTCTGGGCACAATGGAAACCTCTGTATCCTTTTTTTTCTCCTCAGTTTGAATGTCTTTCTATTTCAGCTTTGTAAGGATATCTCTGCTTTCCATCTGTTCCAGCTGTGACATGTATTTGATGAGTAGAAATGGAAGTTATGGCTCTCAGGGATGGGAGATGGATCTGCTGACATTCCCCTGGTGTAACAGGATGCAGATTGGCTCCTGGAGGATGGGAAAACAGCTCTGACAAGGAATCCTGAAATCCTGGGCTGGGGAAATCTGTTTTTGTAATTACACTTGTTGATGAGGAAAGGATAAGCAGAGGATGGAGCAGTATTTCTTTTCTGACCCATCCAAGAAATATTATCCTGCCAATTTTAGAGATCTCTGAAAAATCACCTTGTAGTTATTAGGGCTGGGAGTTACAATGAATTACAGAATCCTTAGAGCAATATTTCTGAGAGGTTTTTTATATAGACACATTTCTTAGCGCTGAAAAACAGGGAAATAATACCACACATGGGATTTGTGGGCTGGTAAATGAAAGCAACGCTTGCTCTTAGCAATGTGAGTGCATAAAAGAGCTGAATCTTCACTCTGACCTCAGTGGATGTTGCAATCCCCAAATTAATGCTCACTTTCTACCTGCTGGTGGGATGCTGCTCCAAAACCAGTGTTCCAGAGGGATTTTCAGTTCCAGAAGTGCTGCTGGCTCTCAGGTGTGGGCAGGCAGCTGCCAGGCTGTTTTGTCACCKTTTCCTCTTGTGTTTTATGGTTGGATTGGGAATTTCTCTGCCTTTCATGGTTTACACAGAATCTATTTCAAGGCAGTTTTCATCCTGCAGCAGAACTGGTGCTGAGGTGAACGTGTTGATGGAATATTAAAATTAGGGAGAAATTGCAGGATGTGAGAATGGGGAGAAGTGCAGCTCACAGCAACGTTTTGTTTCTCTTCAGGATTTTCCAGCTAAAGTAAATCACCAAAATGTTACTGTTTAGAGCCTCACATGGAGCTCTGTCTCTGCATGGAAGAGAAGCTGTGGCTGCCCCTGGATCCCTGGGAGTGYCCAAGGYCAGGTTTGGATGGGGCTTGGAGCACCCTGGGACAGGGGAAGGTGTCCCTGYCATGGCAGGGRTGGSACTGGGTAACCTTTAAAGGTCCCTTTCAATCTGAACTATTCCGTGATCCTATGAAGTGCATCCAAGTGAATGAGACAAAAAAATAAAAATCTCATTTATTTCAGAGGGCAAAACCACGGGCATTTGCACAAAATATTTTTGAGGCAAATGTTTCCTTTTCATTTATCTGCTTTATTAGACAGGAAAAATTGGTCTGTGGACCTTACCAAARCACATACCTTAAACCAACCCAAGCAGCTAAGGACATTAAGCCAGTGAGCTCATCACATCCTTTGCTTTCATGCCTGACCTGGAAGCTAAATTAATAAACAGATTTCTGCCTTATCTGGCCAGTCAGGTGTGGGAGCAGACAAGAAAGGACGGTGAAGGTTTGTCCTTCAGATGTGGGCAGCTCTCGTGAGTGCTGGAGGGACAGATCAGTGCCCTGATGGCTCCAGCCCCAAAGCAGCCAAGAGGAATTTCTCACAGAAACGCTGGGGCCGTGGTTGAACTGCAGCCCAGCGTGATGGAAATTCACAGCTGATGATTTCACCACGACCTGTGAGCAAAGCTCTGGCCTTTCTGCTGGGAGCTGAGTCACTGGRCAGCCCTGGTGTCTCACAGCCCCTCTGCTGCTGGAATGGGGAGCACAGGAGSCAGCAGGACCCTGTGCTGTGAGAGCCAGGAGCAGCCTCCAGCTGCTGAGCCTCACATGGAGCTCTGTCCCATCCCTGGAGGTGTCCAAAGCCAGGCTCARACASGGMYTGRAGCACCCTGGGATGGTGAAATGTGTCCCTGGCCATGGCCAGAGGCTGCTCTTGGGGGCCTCTAAGGGTGGAGATGGACAGGCTGAGGAGGAATTTGGGGAACCCTTTGTGTGGTACCTTCCTTCTTCTGTTCATGGAGACAGTGCTCCCTTGGTCTGTTGAGTTTCCCCAGGGAAAATGGCACAAAAAGGGCTCTCATTCTGCTCTGAAKCAGACAGGGGAAGTTGAAGAGGTCAATAGGAACACTTGTCCTTCTGAAGAAACAGAGAAGTTGCTCCTTCTGATTGTTTGATTCAGAATTTTGGGGAAGTTGAATTAGCATCAGTCATTGGCCAGGTCATTTGGGGCCCTGGACAAGCTGACATCCCTGTCCATGGCAGGGCTTGGAAGAAAATCGTCTTTGAGTTCTTTCCCAACCCCAACCCTTCCAGGATTCCATGATTGCACCTCTCTAGAATGCTCCAAACCCACCTAAACCAGCGTGACCTTACATGAGCCCGTTGGCAGGGAAATGGAAGGGATGGAAAGTTTTGGTTTGATGAGTTTGATGGAAGGTTTTTAAATTGCCATTTTCTCCTCAAACAAATTCACCCTGGGGAGGCCAGAAAACATGGAAGAGTTTGGAGAGCTTGGAGAGAGGCAACAAAGGAGATCCCACCCATTGTTCTCGCTCTTTCCAGCCCCACAGATGTACAGAAATGCAGAGTTTTCTGCCAGGAATTTACTCCATGGCTGGTTTTGCCAATCCACTCACTTTTCCCACCTCTCCCTGGTCCCACGTGGCTCTGAGCTGTGGATTTTGGGGATCACTGTGTCCAGTGGGGTCCCTCATCCATCRGGGAGCTGTGCCAGGATGTTTTTCCAACACTGGGAAAAGCAGGTGCCAACAGTGAATTAGTGAAACCCCTTGTGCCCCRTAACGAGCTGGATTAAAAATAATAACTCTCATCAGGAGGCTGAGTTTAATTGCTATGATTGTGCCAGCAGTGGAGAGGAAAGCTAACAGGAGATGGGTCTGGAGAAAMAAATTCCCTCRRCTTYSCTCCCAAAGTGGAGCAGAAAACTGGCCCCTGCTTCAGTTCTGCCTTGGATTCCGCGTGACGATTAAATCCTGCGAAGATAATTGGTGTTATGACCATTTGTGCTGGCAGCTGCACTCCAGTACTTTTTAAAATCATTATCTGTTAAGACATTTGCAAATATACAGTGAGCCTTGCAATGCCTCATTAAAGCACTGAGGAAGGCAGTCATAAATTTTATTGCCTCAGCATTACATGTCGGAGTCATAACAGCGCAGATCTGTTCCGAATGTATAAATTCCCTTATCGCTTCAGCAAAATCTCCTGGTTTTCTGCTTTGGAGAAAGGCATAAAAATGAAAAATGCCATCAGCATTCAAACAGAGAAGTCTGACTGGCCCCATTTTTTTTTTTTCATTTAAGGAAAACTCTTGCTCTAACCACACAGATAATGTATTTTAAAATGTAACCATTCTGAAATATCAGACAGCTGCTATTCCTGCAGTGATTTTAAGCAATAGATTTATCTATGTTGTTTCACTTCCAGCTCACTTTTTCTCCTGATACACATTAACTTTTATTTCAGGGTCTCTCTCCAAGCTTATTGAGGTCAATGGAAATATTATCATTGGTTTCTTTCAGTTTTGCATCAATCTCTTGATCTCAATTTGTATTAGGAGAGAATAGAATAAATTTGCTAGTGGTTTAGAAAAAATTGTTTAGCCATTGGCTTAGAAAAATAGGCTGTTATTTAAGAGAGCTTAAACATAGAAATTCATGTGGCATCATTCTATATTCTAGGGAAAGATCTCTACACTGTCTTTGAGAATTTGCAGTTTGCTGTTRTAAATTTCTACAAAAGAAAAGAGTGATACATAAAAAAGAAACTTCAGTAAGAGTTTAATGCTGTGAACTTCGYAGAAGTTTTATAGAGATTTTTGGGATTTTTTTAGTCACCTGTGTCTTGAACCTGGCAGGTAAATGAGCACGGGTAAATATTATTTAGCCTGATGCAATCCCCACGGGCTGGGATCAGCTTCTCACTGTTCCTCGTGCTCTTCCTCTCCATGGGTTTTGGGATGTGGGGAGGGACTTTTCAGGGTGTATTTTCTCCCTGATGTGCACAAAAGTCCCCTTGTTGTGCAGCCCTGTGTTTTTGTGCACATCCAGGGAAAATCAATCCCCTTTGTGTGGCTCCTCAGGAGGAGTGAATCTGTTTAGCGTGGAGCAATCCACCCTGCAAGGCCAGAGACAGCAGCATTAAATGATGCAGGATGCTGAAACATCCAGGCTGGAGTTTCACTGCCACACTTGATGCCTCAGGATTTCTATATTTCCATGTCTCTGCACCCCTGGGATTCTTCAGTGTTTCACTCCAGACTCCACAGACAGTGCTGAGCTCCTGCTCTCCCATTTTCACACAAAACAATTCCTCTGCAGCCCCAAACTCAAGGACACCTCCCTGTGCCAGGCCCCAAGAGATGGAAACAACAGAGAATTGGGGGAGCAAAGTTGGAGTGAATGACTGCATTGGCTGAGCTGCAATTGGAGGATTCAGCCCCGATGTGCAAATGGACAAAAGTGAGAAAGGGTGAAAAACCCGTGAGCCATTGTCCACTGTGGGTGTGGGACTGCCCTGGATGGCCCTGAAGGCCCTCAGTAAACAGAACTGCTTTGGATTCTCTGAATTTTGTCCAGCCTTTGATTTAGGCAAGTCTGGATTTAGGTATCACATTTCCATGGAGTTTCAGAGCAGGGACATTAAGATGATATTGTCGATACAAAGCCACCTTTACCATCATTGTCCCCAGTGATTTAATTCAAGGGTATGAGATCATTCACTTTGAGGTAATGCAGAAATGCAGCCTGTGTTTGATGGTCTGAACATTTCCATAGAGATGAAAATACCATTCAATCATAAATTGTTCAAAGTCCTCACTTGTTTTTGGGGCTGGATTRCCAAGGAACATCCCTGGACACTTTCCTAAACTCTGGAGAAGGGAATTCCTGCCCTGCACTGTGAAATGGAGCTGGGACAACATCAGCTGGGAATGGAGGGAGCAGGAAAGAAACTCACAAAAATCCTTCAGGCTCCAAAAAATACTCACATGTGCTGTGAACGATGGAGCAAAACTTCAGACTGGTCCACAGCCACTGGATCCTYCACAGCCTCTTCCATCCTCCTGCATCTCTTTGCTACCCTGGTTAAGGACATTTTTAAAAGGACAGAAATAAAGCAAACACATTCAGGGTTTGTCATTTTACAGGCAAGACAAAAATCTATAAAAAGAAAACTAAACAAGGAATCGTAGGAAAATCTTACCAATAAAAGAGAGGCCCTGGAGTGTTTTGATCGCTGAAGCTGTCCAGAGGCGTTGCCAGGTTTTTTTTTCCCAGCTTGCTGGAAAAACTCTTCCGTGGGATAGATCTGCTTTGTCAAGTGTTGGGAGAATGGATCTGGCCGTGCTGAAGATGAGGGTGGGGTTGGGAATGAAGCCTGGCTCTTGGTTGAACCCTGGCTCTGACTGCATTATGGAGACAGGAGCACCTCTCCTCACAGTTTGGGACCTGCCACAAACATTAAAACATCACACTTCTTTTTTTTCCAAGTTTTAGGTTTCTTCTTTCTCCTCTTGGGCTGTCTCATAATTTTGGGAGCTTGACCTGTGAGCAATGTTGGCAGCTTTGGCTGCCAGCGCTGACATCGCAGCTGCGCCGCCGCAAACCTCCGTGGGCAGGGGGTCACATCAGCTCTGCAAAAAAACGAAACTGATTCCTAATAACTGCCTATCCCACACCTTCAGCCTGAAAATCTGAATTTAAGAACACGGCTGGCACTTTTCTAAGGGCTGGCACTGCCASCTCTCACTCTGAGTGGGCAGATTAGGAGGGACAAAGCCTTGGCTTGGGTCCCCAGAATCCCAGACAGCTTCCTGAGACACATCAAGGCCAAGGARCTGATTCCTGTCTGGACCAAGGAGTCATTCAAATCCCAGTCAGATGCTCCTTCTTGCCTTGTTAGGATGCTGTCCAGCTGTGTRCTTGGTGAGGGGACAGCCCAGCCCTTGCTACAGCCAAATGTGCTCTTGCTGAAACTCCTCCAGGGCAGCAAGGACAGCATTCAGCATCTACAGGAAATAATTTGAGGATTAAACACAGAAAAGAGCTTTCTACCCTCCTTTACTTTACACTTCGAAATTAAAATGTTGTCCCTAGTTGCATAGTTAAGGGATATTGATATAGGAGAGAYGGATTTTAATCAAATCCCAAGCGTYKCTGGTGCAGCACCTTTATTYCTTTTGAGAATCAAAAGAATCCCACAAGAACTGAGGGTACAGGACAGCAGAGACATCTGCAGCACRATATTAAAAACCTGGATAATCTCAGCAGCACCCCGTGCTGATATTACATTTTTCATTACATTCCTGTTGCAGCACACATTTCAGTGCCTGCTTCTCAACTCAGCCAGGGGCTTCTGTAGGAATTCCTGTTCCTTCTCCTTCATCCTCAGTGCTGAGCACGAGGAGCTGCCCCAAGGACATCCCAGATGTGCAGGGCTGGGTTTGGTGGCACTGCTGGGAGCTGACCTCCCCTGCACTTCCCACTGTTCTGCAAATCGACCCTTCTGCCCAGCAAAGCCAAAGGCAGATTTAATTTGGGGTCAAGCACAGAGGTCAAATGTTCTCATTGCTGATGTTAAGGGCTGAAAAGAAGCCTGGGCTTTTSAAGGCTCAAGCTTGGGCTGCTGCAATGTGAGAGAGGCCCCTGCTCCTTGGATCCATCCCAGGGAAGACTCTTGTTTATGCTGGGGCTCATCCACTCGAGCCCTTTAATGGTATCAGACATGGTGCTTATCACTTCTCATTAAAACATGAAAAGGAAGCCAAAAAGGAAGAGCACAGTTTGTTCCACTTCCACTCCAATTAGATGCACTTTGTTATTTTCTGGATCATTCACCCCTGGTTCAGTTCAAGGTTGTTTTAAGGAAGGATAATCAGCCCTTTGACCAGAGAATCCTTGGCCTCCCACTGCTCTCTTGCAGWGCTGCCTAATCAGGTAGAAGGAACATTTCTGCTTTGTGTAAAGGCTGATGCAGCCCTGAAGAAGTGGCTGGYCAGTAAATCACTGCTGAGGGCTGCCACGATGCTCTCAGTGATGTTGCACAAATAAATGAGACATTTTTCGTCTCATTTATTTATGAGAAAGGGACAAAGGACCTGGGGATGTGTAAATAAAAGAATGGCCTCCATTCACATCCTCCTTACGTTTTCCACATTTAATTCTTTGCAAGCAAGGACCAAAGGAAACTCCTCCTGTGCCCAAAGGTAGGCTGAGAATAGGCCTTGTGATCAACAATTTGATTTTTCCTCAGTTTTTCAGCAAAGCAGAACACAAGTGGTGCATRTAGAAGAGGGAAGGCTAAGCACATGTGGATGTTCCCATTCAGGCCACACTGTGAGGAAACACTCTTGGATTAAATTCATTTAATCGTAGCCCCTCATTTCTGTCCTGGTGCTCCATTTGCTTCCTATCTGGGCATGTGCAGCATAGAGGAAAGCAGCCAGCACTGATTAGGAAAAAAAAAAATTAAAAATGGGATCATGAATTGCAAAATCCATAACTTGTCCAATGCTCAAGCATTAAAGAAATCTCCTAAGAAGTTCCCTTAAAGAGGACAAGAGAACAGACTTTGTTTTACTGCCATTATCACAATCCATTTGCAGCAGGAGCTCTGCAGGTTCCTGATCTTGAAGGAAATCTTTATGGAGTGGGAATGGAGGAGGCAGAGATGGTGGTGTTGGGATTCTGGAGGAGGCAGAGATGGTGGTGTTGGGATTCTGCCCTGGAGCAGGAGCAGAGAGGAGAATTTCTTTTCGAGTTTAACTCTGCTCCCTTCACCAGGGATGGTGCTGGGCCATTGTCTYGCCACAATATGGGTTTATATTTTTGTGAATGGGCTATTTATGCAGCTTTTGGGGAAGATCTTCATCTGGGGGAGAACAATGGGGAGTGAGGAGGCTCTGCTTCACAGGGCTACAGATCTGACACCCGAGGGCCCCAGTGAGCCCATCGCAGATAAAATCCATTGTGTTTAAATTTGAATAGAAGGAACCAAGCTCAAACTTGAATTGTGTGATACCCTGCAGAAGCTTTCCCAGTTCTTCTCTTCTGGCTGAGAGGAACACAGGTAGCTCCAGTTTCTTCTTCCTGGGAGCTAACCACGATCAAGTAATTTGAGGCAAACATCTTCCTCAAACACCTCCTTGCTGGGCTGGGCTGAGCTTGGCTCACACTGCTCATGGTGGGACTGTGTCTTTGTTGCATCAGCACCTTAATTCCCACCTTTCCCACCTCTCTGCTGACAGATTTCTGAGTGGAGCGATGGCAATTTGCTCCTGAGTGGAAACATTAACAGCAGGAATATGTTTATACGCTCACCAGGAGATCTGGCATGGAATAAACTATGCATAGTATTCTTACATAATTACTCTCAAATTTTGCACTTGGAAAGCTGTCAGKTTTTTTTTCTCCTGTTATTTCCATTTTTTCTCAGTGTCACTTCTTTTTTTTTGTCATCTCTGTGACTCCTTGGGTGGCAAACACTGGTTGTTAATGTTGGATTTGTGTTGCTGGCATTGGTCAGGTTCCTAGAACACAATTGCAAAGACTTTCTTTGATCTCCTGCACAGCACAGGCTGAAAGAACCAAGTCAATAATTCTGTCTTCAGCTCATAAAATGCACTTGAAGTATAGCCTATCTCTCAGGGAGTTATTGTCTTGATGCGTTGGAACACAGACCTTRAAAAAATGGGGACTCCACCACATCTTCCTCTCTCATAGACTTCAAATAAAAAACTGCTGAGCCACCATCCCCTAGGCCTAATTTTCTCTGCATACAGCAGKGACATAGACAACAAGTGGGAAAATAACTCCAATAAGCTACAAAAAGAATGACTTTCAAATTAAAACATCCCCGTGTGATGCAGCGTGATAAACTCCCCGTGATAAACCCCGTTTGACACGTCCCCAGCCCCTCTGGCCGAGCCCAGCAGGCAGGGCAGTGTCCTCACAGCACCTCGGTGACCTGGTGACATCTCTGGTTTGCCCTGGGCTGGGCTGGAGGAGCTCCCAGCAGGAGCAGAGGTGGTGGTTGTGTCCCATCCTCTGCGGTGACAGATCAGCCGTGCGCCACTCCGGGAAGAAGGGAGGCCAGAAAATGGGAATAAAGGGATCAAAGCTTGGGGAAAACAGCATTTTCCATCACTGGGGAGTGATTTTGTGACCAGCTTCCCCTGCTGACTGCAGGRTTCTGGCTCAGGGCTGAATGCAGCAGCTGCTGCCTCTCCCTGAGCTCCCTGCCCCTCGCAGGAGGGGAGAACATGGGGTAACAAAAATCAAAGGTGAAAACACACCTTGGGACAGGGCTGTCCTCTAACTATACACCTCTGACCCCAATCTGAGCTGTAAAGGAAACACTGTTTACTGAACCTATTTGACAGAATATAGCTGGTGCTGTGTGTATAAACTGAACAATGTTTATGTTATTATGTGTTGTGTASCTTATCCTATGGGGGCTTTTTGCTCTTTCTGGTTTACTGGACAATTTTTCTCTTTATGGTCAATCTTTGGTTATTTCTATTATCCTTTTTGACATGAGTCCTTTAAAATTAGCAATTCTGGTATTTTTATACCTTCTTTCTTCCTGCAGATGCATTTGCTTGACGAAGACATTACAGCTCACTTTATGGTTTCATCTATTAATTCTTGAGTACTTTATTTCTTTGTTACACTGGCTACATGTGTAACATGTTACATACCTAAAGCAAATACAATCCTTGTTCATGATGATGATCACAAATATTAAGTTTTTTAATTGGTGTCTGTAATATCATAATGATCAGAACCTGTTTAATTAGCTGTGGTARCATTTTCTGACAGTATCTCAGCAGTTCTTGGCTGACCAGTCTGAATTACGAGAATAATATTGCATTAAACTTACTCTCTTTTTGCAAAGGCTTTCATAAGTCAGAGTTTTGCATAGGCTGAAGTATTTTTGCTGTGGATTTTAGCAGGCTTATTCCTYGTTCTGAAAAGTATTTCCTTAAGAGATGCTTTTGTCAGATTAATATTTTTCAGTATTTCTTAAGTCATACARGAAACCAATCTGAGGCAAAGGTACACAACAGAAGAACGATTTGTTATTAAAGTGTCTTCCTACACAAAACAAAACCTCTCTGGTAACACGTGCTGGAGGGAGGCACAGTTTCTCCCTGGTTCAGTGGATGAAGGAGAACTGGAGAACCAGCAACAGGTGGAAATGTATTTCTGTGCTGTGTCGTGAGCTGCTCCCCATATATCTGTCTGCCACAGAATCCTGGAATGCTCTGAGCTGGAAGTGACCTCAAAGGTGACCTGGTTCCACCCCTGCCATGGCCAGGGACACCTCCCACTGTCCCAGGCTGCTCCCAGCCCCAATGTCCAGCCTGGCCTTGGGCACTCAAAGGGATCCAGGGGCAGCCACAGCTTCTCTGGGCACCCTGTGCCGGGGCTGCCCACCCTCCAGGGAACAATTCCTGCCCAAAATCCCATCTAAACCTCCTCTCTCTCAGTGTGAATCCATTCCCCGTTATTCACCCTTGTCCAAACTCTCTCTCCAGGTTTCTTGTTGTCTCCTTCAGACACTGGAAGGCCACAATTTGGTCACACTGAAGCTTCTCCTTTCCAGGCTGAGCAATCCCAATTYTCCCATCCCTTCCTCACAGCAGAGCTGCTCCATCCCTCTGATCAGCCTGGTGGTTTCCTCTGCACTMACCCCAGCAGCTCCATGTCCCTCCTGTGCTGGGGACCCCAGAGCTGGGGACAGAACTCCTGTTGGGGTAGCAGGGTCAGGCATGAACCTTCATGCTCAGTTTTGCTGGGAAAAGCATGAAAATATTATTTATTCAGGAATGCTGAGAGCAAGAACAGGCAAAATTGTGATTCCTGGGGTCTAGAATAATGCCCATGTGATACAGCAGGAATCCTCCCATTTCTGACAGATTCACATCTCTTTTACAGCCCAGACTAAAGCATTGCTTTCTGACTCTTTTATTTTTAATAACCATAGATATTTAGCTGTCTGTTAAGCTTAATGAGAATAATTAGACAGGAAAAATAGGCACGGTGTTGGTTTAGCACCATGCTATTCCTTGGGGACGCTGCTCGGGTGGCTGGGAGACTGGAAGAAATCATCTTYAACAATGAAAAAAAGACTTGGTGAGTCATTCCAGCTATGAAAGGGATTAAAATATTTTTAAACAGAAGAGCAGTTATTAATAAAGTGCAGGAAATGATAGGGAGTTATTGCACTTGGAGCAAAAAGACAAACACGACTCCCTCCCACGTAGTACCCACTTTGATGAAACTCGCCCTCCCTCTTAAATCTTATTTTTATTCCCTCTCAACTTTCTCTCAAAACTTGTTTACTGAAGTGGCCATGATGTTATCCTTTCTCTGGGTGGATACTCCTCTGCAGTAAATGGTTTCTGCTTCTCAGTCTTTGAAACTGGGAAAAACACCTCTGCTCTTTGTGCAGAATGGTAAAAATTCAGTAGCCAGTGCAAGTGCCCCAGACCTCCTGAATCCTCCTGAGCCTCCTTTCTTCACTGATTTCTTATTAATGCAGAAAGTTTTATCTGTGCCACGTGTCTGGGCAAAGAAAACGTCCCATAATTTTGGTCAAACTACCCAGGAATGGCTGCAAAAAATGGCCCCAGTGCTACTCTGACTGCAAAATTGTAAAAAACAGTGTTTAATGTGTTTTCGAAGTCCTCCACCAGCCCAAACATATTCTCACCCCCATATGAACCATGGCTTTCACAGATGTCACCTGGCACCAAGGACATGACATTTTCTCCGTGCTCTATTTGAACCTTTGACTTTTTTTTTTGGGGAGATAATTTTAATGCATTCAATTATTTCACGAGTCCTTTTAGGTGCTGACATTTCCCTTCCCTTTCAATACCTARAACACCTTATTTTTCTCCTGATAACTTTACAAATTTACTTCAACTTCTTGAAGTATTTTGGCAGCTTCCCAAGGAGATTCAAAACAACCCACCCAACTTCAACCCAAGTGAGAAGTCTCTTTAATTTGAGTGATTTTTTGACAGGAAAGTGTTTTCCCCTTTGCATCATTCCCTCCTTAACTCACTGCTTCTCCAAATCAGAATGTCCAAGCTGTCCCCCACCTCATCCATAAGGTTCTGCCCAGCTCTGCTTTCTGGCTGCAGGAATAACTTTATTCTGATTTACTCTGCTGCTTTCCTTCTTTTCATTCCTGGTAATTGGATCCCAGAGCTGGAAATCGGCCCGAAACCTCGAGTTTAATTTTAGTCCACGGTGCTTTGCTTCTGTGATGGCCACTTTGCAAAGCTCAATTCCCCTCAGCTACCAGCTCGTGTTTATTGTTATAAATCCTATGAAGCACGGGAACACGAGGGAAAAATGTGCTTCTTCATCTTGAAAACATAACACTCAGTGGCTGGAATGTGCCAAAATGGAAAAAAACAATTATTTTATGATGTGTTTGATCCACATCTAGTGCTGTAGAGGGAAGACATGCTCCAGAAGGCTAAGAGCAACAAAATGGATGTTTCAGAGGAAATAAACAAAACCAAATTCTTATTTTCCCCTTTTTATTTATTGTTTTTTTTTTCACTTTAAACTGGTGCTTCTATTGTCATAACACCTCCAGCCCTTTTTGAGAAAACCACAGAGTTAAGGCTCATGCCCTTGCATTCTCTCTGAGTTGAAAGATGAGGCTCTGGGGCATTGACTTTAATATCCCTATTTAATATCCTTTTAGTCCATCTCTGCTTCCCCGTTTTAACATTTGTGACCCAGGCTCATATTTCCTTTTTGGATGTCTTCTGAACAGTGAGATGAATCTTTGTTTAATTTTGGCTTTCTTCCCCACTGCTGAGATTGTTTTATTTCTTGATCAGCTGTTATAGCAATGATTTTCTGCAATGTTTCTCTTTTTTTTTTTTTTTTTTGGAAACTGTACATCTGCTCTTGGCATCTGTTCCATGTCCTTTATGAACACTGAAGTAGGGAATTTATTTAATTTTTTTTTCTTGCAGAGGCTGAGTCTATTGTCTAGATATTATTTTCTTTGCCTTAAAAAGCCCCCAGTCTCCTTCATCGACACTTTGCTCTTCTCACGCTGGAAACACTTCGTGTTTCTCATCATCTGGGGGAATTACATTTTATTCCATGCCATTACTTTCCATGTTATTTCTTTASAGTCTTTAATTGCATTCAGTAACCGTTCCAGCTCTTTCTCCTCATCTCCCTCTTWACTGCTGCTTGTTACTTCTTGCACATCCATATTTTGTTATTTTTTTAATGCTACCARTGTTTATTTAATGTCATCCACACTCTGAGCCTACCAGAAATCAGCTTCAAAGCTGTGCCTCTTCCACCTTGGGCCATTTCGACCTCKTTATTCCACAGAATTTGCCTGCATTCCCTCTGTTTGAATGCAAACATCTCTTTTTTTGTCATTTATCCTCCCTCACAGGATGAAGCAAACCACTTATGCTGARGAGTTTCAGTCTCATTGAAATATTTCGCTCTTGATCATCGGTTCAGCTCAAGTGGAGAGTCTCTCTCTGTGTAGTTTTTGCATTGGATTTAGCACTAAAAAAACCCTCATGAACCTCAGCAAAGTGCTTGACTAATGCATTTATTGCTCCAGCTTGTTTGTGCCTGTGAAGTTATCATCTTTCATCTTGAATTATCATTACACACTGCTGGCCACTAAAGTGAAAATGGACAAGCACACAGCTTGGTTCGTAACAGAGCTTTAAACAGATCTTTTTATGTTTCACTGAAAAATCACCCACAGAGGCTTTGCTCTCTGGAGAGCGCCAAGAACTCGCAAAGCTCAACAATTTTAACACAGGGGCATGGGGAATGTGAGCCCAGCTCAAGAGAGAGCATTTCCAAAGCTCCAGGGGCTGCAGGATGAGCAGATTTTCTGCAGTTGGRCACAGTGACCCTGCAAAGCTCTGAGTGGGGAGGGAGGAGAAATTCCACCACCCCCAGACCCAAATTTCAGAGCATCACACAGTTTGTACCTCTTCTTGTGGTAATCCTGCAGAGAAAGGAGGGCATTCCCCTCTTCCATCACCCTCCCAAAACAGAAGTCGAGTGGGGGAAAGTTTGTTTTCCCTGCTGTGTGTAAGCAAGGGAAGCCCTGAAGCAGGAGATTTGTACAATCTAATTGTGGTACAAACACTCATCATCAGCAAATGCATGAGGAATTCAAGACCAGCCCAATAAAGACACCCAACATGCGGAAAAAAAAAAAAAAATAGAAATTCAGGAAAAGAAGTCAATTCCAAAACGGATTTAAAAATTCTTATTAGCAAACTGAAAGCAGGGCCTTTAATTTTTAATATCTTTTTAATTTTCACACTAACAATTCTGTGGCCATTAAATATTTTCTCCATAGATCACTCTGGAACTCAAGACCCCAGCCTACTCTCCAATTTAACTTCCTAGGTTATATTTTGGGCTGATTATTTAAACCCAAGAATCAGTAGGATGAAACCATCTGCAAATGCTCGCCGAGCTCAGTGGATCAAAGTTTTCCTGGTTTGTACCATGAGAGTTTCACTTACTGTTCATGTTTTGGGARATCATATATTCCCCCTTTGGAATATATTTAAAAATTGGAATGGCATCAGAGAACTCATGTTACAGAGAGAAAACTTTGCAAAATTGCCTAATGTCAGTTCCCCTGAATTCCACATTCCCCGTTATCCTTGGGGATAATGGAACAGATCCATCACCCTGATGCTAAAAATGTTTATTGGAGTGAGTGGAAAGAGCTGGAACTCCTCATCCCACTGCTGGTGGAAAAGGAAAACCTCCTTTGGGGGAAAGGCTGGAGGAGAAGAGTGCTGGGAAATCAGCCACGGGCAGACAAAGGGATTTCCATGGATATTTTAATGCGAAAAATTGCGAGAGCGGCATCCCAATGTTCATTTGGACAACACAAACAATCAGAGGAAACCAAAGGAAAAAAGGCAAAGACAGTTTGTTGGCAGATGGGAAAGGATTGGGAAGTGAATGGTTTTGGGGAGGCTGCCCTATGCTGGAGCACAGCACATCTGGTTGGACCCCTGTCCTAAAAGGAACAATGTAATAATTGTGAACTGAGCTGGCTTTAGGTTCCCTCACTGAAAAACCTTCAAATCAAAGCTAGAGTCTAGATGAGATTAAACTGTACCATTTCCTCAGAGTAAGAAAATCCATGTCCAAGCCAAACTGCAGCCAAGTCTGACAACATGAAGTTGTATTTTATGGGCAGAAAAAAACCCCCCAAAACATTCGTATCTTCCAGAAATTAGTAGGAAAAGTGTTTTCTGTTGTAGAAAAACCTGCTGCAATGGTCACAACACAGATCAGATCCCTCACAGATTTGGACACTGTAGTTCTTCTCATTTTTAGCTTTTTATTTGTTGCAGATATAAAYGCTCCATGCATCTATAATTTTAAACCTTTCACACTAGAATGCAAATTATTTAAACAGTTCACTCATTTCTACATAATTGTTGGACATATGCTGACAAGCACAGTAGAGTTTTGTCAATTATACTAATGAAAATTTGKTTTTCAGAGCCTGGCCATCGAAAAGAAATTTGCAGTTTATAATACATGTGATGTTGTTAACTCATTGAGGCAGCTGCAAATGAAAATTAATGATTAATCTCATGATACAGAAGGCACGAAGGAATTAATTGTGCATGTGAATTATTGGTTTCCTGCCCCTAACTCACTCCTTGCCACGTGAGAAAGGAGGAAAAAGGAGCTGAATGTGGTGCAGAACTGAGAGTCCCTCTGGCCTGTGCCTCACTCACCTGTGACAACCTTGGGCAGCAAAAGCCTCCTGAGATCAGGAGAGATTGTTCTACCGAGCAAGAAACCCTGCAGACAGCACAAAGAGCTCAATTATATAATTATTTTAATATTTTTTAAGCTTTATCAATGCTGTACATTAAATTAGCTGAGTTGTTCCCATACCCGTGYCAGGTTGCTCATTCTAAGTCAGCCACTGGTCCAGCACAAACATCACCAGCAGAAAAACACAAAATGCACACATTTCTAGAGCTCTTGGAATGACATTCCTAAAGYTTTCATCAAACAATACATGAATTTTCCCAAACCAGCAACATCACATGACACAAACCTTTTTTTTTTTTTTTTCCCCTAAAGCAATGTCAGCACACATAAGTGCCTCGCTTCTTAAATTAAAAGTTTTCCAGATTTTTCTGGTGCTGCAATGGAACGAGAAGGGGAGATTTACACATGGCCTTACATTCTCAGCATGCCTGCATKGAAGTTGAGACTTTAAACCACTCTGAAAAACTGATTTTATTTATAGCATTCCAGTGGTCAGGCTGGAGCATTTTTCAGCCACCAGGAAGATGAAGACAGCTCTGCTGATATTTCACTTTATCCCTCTGTGTTGTTAATGAATAAGTAAAGACTTTGCCTGCAGAGAATGGGATAATGTGACAAGGAAGTTCGTAAAATTACTCACAAGAGCCATGAGGACAGAGCCATGAGTGTTGTGGGAAGCTTCTAGGAATATCTCAACCTGCTTTGATTATGTATTTTTGGAGCAGGTGCTTTCTGTGGTTCTGATTTTTAAAGAGCTGAGAGTGTATTTTTTCATCTTGGTTACTGAAGTTCTGAGTATAAACAACACTGAAATAATCTGCTATTTATTTTGTGTTTGGGGACTGTCAAGGGGAGTAAAATGATCTGCAAATGCAGTTCAAATCAGCATTATTTGGCATTTTGATGCACTCAGGGCACTTGCAAAGTCTTGAAAACCCTGCAATGTTGAATAGACAATTTTACAGCTGGGAGACTTTTTAGACTTTTGTTTATGATTGAAGCGACAAGCCACAACCCATCCTAGCAAAAAGGCTGGGCTGAAGCCAGAGGTTTGAAGCTCTCCAAAGTGAGCCACAGCATAAAAAAGTGGCATTTTTTATTATAGCCTTAGTTTTCATGAGGCAAAAAGGAGCGAGCTTCAAGTCTGCTCTCAATCCCTACACTTAAAACACTTCTGAAATTTCACAATTAAGGGCCTTGTACTCCTTACAGACTGCCCAGCTATTTCCTGAGACAGTCCAATGCTTGTCACTCTAACAACCTGCTTTAAATTGTGAGAATTAAACAGAGACTTGGTGAGAAAAAGCCACCACCTGAGCCTGTAATTAGTGGCTGCCTGCAAGGAGCAGCCTGAAATCCTGAYGGTTTTTAGCTTTGCTGTTTGGAATGCTCTCACTTGGGTTGGGGTTTGCAGTTCAGCTGCATCCCTGAGCATCCCCAGGTTTGGGGATGCTGGAAGGGACCTGGAGAAGCTGTGGAGCTCCTGCTCTGTGCAGGGAGACTCCAGGAGGAGGGAGTTTTAAGAGCAGTGTGAAGGTGTGAGCTGGCATCAACCCCCCAAAAATCGAGTCCCCAAGCAAGGTGGCAATTTGAGCATCCCCCTCCTTTAGTAGGGTGGCAATAACCATCAGGCACCATCCCTGCTCRTTGCAGGGGAGTTGGCCTGGATGATTTTTGGAGGTCCCTTCCCACCCAAACTGTTCCATGAAGCTCAGTCACCCCAGCAGGAGCAGCCTCCCAGCTCAGCTGAGCTCTCCCCAAGGATAAACTCCCTCCAGTGATGAACTGCTCTTTTTATTGGACTTTTCTTGGCACTTAACTCGGCTCCTCTGTTGTCTCCTTTATATTTACTGCACCCTTTATGTTTATTGCCCTTTCTCCTCCAGGCAGAGGCGTTTATTCCCTCCCTCTTATTCCTGCTTTTACCCATTTTCCAATATCTGTCCTCGCAGCCTTTCCCTGCCCCAAMGCACCACAGACCCTTCAAAAGCTCACTCATTTTTATCTGTGTGATCAATCCCTGCAAGGCCAGGTGGGACCAGGCTCAGCACCCAAAACAGGAGAGCCTAAAGCTGATCTGGGCTTTGGCAGAGACCCACAGAGAGAAGGAAGGACCCAAAATCTGACAAGAACGCCGGGATGTGATCTCAGAAGGATCTTCTCCCCCAGGAGTGTGAAATATTGGAGATCCCCTCTCCTGAAAGGTTTGAYTCACCTTCCCCAGCAGCCTGGCACTGCTGCCCAAATTCCCTCTCCTCCACCTTTTCTGACAGCAGTCATTTATCAACTTTCTCAAGCTAAACAGCAGAAGCTGCTGCTGCTCATCCTAATGAGCCAAAGCCTCTTCGTGTCTTCAGAAGGATTTTGGCTGTGGGGAGGTCAGAGGTAAACAATGCTCCATGTCAGGCTAGATTAGATCTCATTTGAGGTATGCCACCCTTTTCTGTTATTAATGCTGCCAGGCACTGAGGAGTTTCATTAACTGCCTAAAGCAAAGCCAATGTGACTTTTTATTTATTTTTTTTTTTCCTTTGTACAACAGAAAAGCCAGTAACACACCAAATATCTGTGTTATAAAGGGAGGTTATCTTGAACTCTTCCAGAAATTTCAAATTTTTTTTTTTGTTGTTTTCCACTTGCTCCCCCTGATTTTCTCTAGAGGCAGCCTACCTTAGTGTCCTTCACAAATGTTGATTTGCCTTTTTCCTCTTGGGGTGGCTCTCAGTGTTCATGTGTCACTTCAGGGGACTGAGGCAACTCTACCAGAATCCAGTAATAAAAATAGGTTTATCAATGGCTTTTTCAAGACCCCAAAAAGCACCACCTGGTCCCATCTCTTGGCTGATACAAAGGAACAGAAATGASCAAATATTGATTAACTTAAACTAAAATGCAGCTGCAGGGGGTAGTCCAGCAGCTTTGCATGACGTATCCCAAAAGGTTTCTTTCCCTTTTGGGATAAGTATTATAGGGAAAAAAAAAATCTGGGAAGCTTGTATTTGATGGAGATTAGAACACAAATTCAATTATTTTTGAGTACAGGTAAAAACCATGAGAAAAGCATATAACAGTTTTGTCATTTTTGGAAGAAAAACTGTACATGGAAGAAACAAAATAAAACTCTATAATAAATAAGCAGGTACACACTGTCTAGAACTTTCTCTGCTTTTGCACTGCAGGTTACAGTAAGAAACAGCAAGAGAAGGCCCCAAAATAACAGAATAACATAACAATAATAACAATAATAATTAAATAATAATAATTAATAATCTTTTGCACTGCAGGTTACAGTAAGAAACAGCAAGAGAAGCTCCCAAAATAACAGAAATAATAATAATAATAACAATAATAATAATAATAAAACAATAGTCACATTTTAACACAAGCTATTTTCATTCATCCTAGCATAAAAAATAGACTTAATAAAGTAAAAAAGGGTGAGAAGGGGGAAAAGCCCCTGCCTCTTAAAGCCCTAAGATCTAAGGTCTTCACAAAGCATGAGGTGAAGCTTTTCCCAGGAAAGTCTCCACCACATTCACCCTCATCACCGGTTTTAAGGCAGCACATCAGCCCTGGGGGTGTTTTTCACTTTTTCTTTCAGTGAGAGGTTGTCACTGTGGCTGTTTCTGYTCAGAGCAGCCACAAGCAGAGTTTTTGCTGCAGATTTGCCCAAAAATCTCTGAACTCAGCACCACGCTGGTGATGATTTGTGAATGTGGCCAGGGCTGAGGGAGCGTGTCGAGCATTACCTAGAGTTATGGATTGATTATGACACTTAATTAATCAAAACTTCCACGCTCCTTGGCTTGCTCTGAACAATAACTCACCTCATCCAACAACCTGACCTTTGAAGATGAACAGCTTCCCTCCAGCGCTGCCTCCGAATAAAGGAATTCTTGTGAAAACAGCAGAAGCAGCCATTATGTAATTAAAACTTCCCTGTTTACATGGAAAATCACCGAGGCTAA
>NW_026623730.1:164087-169808 GCF_030028575.1 Malurus melanocephalus | reverse complement strand
TTTTTTTTTTTTTTTTTCTGGTGTTGCATTTTATTACCGCTTGTTTTCTAGGTGGTGTTTGAATTATCTCTTCTTTTAAACGTTATAGGCAGTAAAAAAGGTAGTGCCAGCAGTTCACTGCCTGGGATAAGATACTCTCAACAACACAGTTAAAATGGAAAGGAAATATGAGTTGCTTTATTGATCCCTCAGGAGGAAGCAAAGCCAAACTGTGAAAAAAAAAATATTCTGCAGGCTATGACCTTTATAATATAGGTAGCTATAGAATAGGGACTTAATCATGCATCTGTAGATGAACTTCTACAATTCACACCTCATTTAAGGCATTAAAAATGACATTTTTAAAAGCAGCCTGACCTTTGCTGTTTGAYAGTGTGTTTAGGGTTTCCATCACCCCTGAAGGTGGAGGAGGCCACTCCTTTCGGAGGTTGTTGAGTTGGCACTGTCTCCCAAGAAATCTCTGAAAGACCAAGGAGAAATTCCCTGTGAAAGAGGGGGATGTTCCAGAGAAAAGGGAGGGTCAGGAGTGAAAAGGGGTGGCAAGAGATGTTGCAGATGACATCTTAGAGAGTCCCTCTTGTGAAATCTGTGAGGGATCAGAATTATTCCCCTGCCCTTGGAGAGCGCTCAGGGCTGGAATCCCTCCTGARAGAACTTTTGCTCATCACATRAGTGATGCAAAATCAAAGTGCAACATTTCTAAGGAGTTGTCAGAACAGATTCCAAGTTCATCCAACAATTCCTACACTTCTGTGCAACAGCTCTGTCCCAGGGGGGTGAACCTCTGAGACAGAGTAATAAAATGTTCTGGAAAAAGCATGTGGGGAAGCCTGCAGCAAATCCATATGGCCATATGTGGTAGCCCACATTGGAGTAGGGGATTTGTTGGGATTTGGAAGACATCAGCTGAGAAAATTGGACAAGAATCAGAGGAAAACAATTCCAGGAGCTGTGTCCACACAGAGAGATGCTTTAGGAACACGGAGAATATGAGAAACCTGAACCTAAAATGTTTTGATGACCATCAATTTGAAAATAACACAATAAAAAACTAGAGTTACTGAGGTGTGGTTTGGTGTGAAATAGGGACTCTTGGGGAAATATCAACATTAGCCAAGGATATCTTCCAACAGAATGTGTCCTGAGCTCTGAGCTGCTCTTGCAGTGTGTTCCCCTAAAGGTGACAATGCTTTTGGAAAGGCTGAATTCCAGAATCAATTAAATGATGGCAAAGGTGGGAGAGCAGGYGGGTGCTGCACCCCCTCTGTGTGGAGATGCTGCTGTGGGATGTTACTGGAATCCATGGATGTGATTTGAAAACCATTAAAGGAATAAATTCACTGGCGATGTTGTGTCATTCCATCAACATCTTGATGGTGTTTATGGAGCTTGGCTGATTCTAGGGTAACCTGGATTCTGCTTTGTGCTGTAAATAATGATTATTATTATCTTTTTAAGTTGACTGGTTAATAATAAATTTCTAATTTCAGATTTTAACTGTACTATCAGTTATTTAGAAATATCAAASGATTTACCTCTTCTTTCAGAGATTGGTAGCAGATGACCTTTGGTTTGGATGGTCAAAAAAGTTATTCTTGTTAAACCTAGGTTTTCATCCAAGCACAGAATTGCTGCTGAAAACAAAACTAAGTGAGAGAAGAGGGCAAAGAATTGGTAAAGACACTTTGTTGGAACAGACAAAATCTAAGARCAAATCCCAAGCGGGGTTGTGATGGTGTGAGCAACAAAAAGAAGATGTGCTGTTACTTTTCTAGAAGCTTCATCCCTGGGTGAAAGGTCCTTGGTGTGTTATTCACAGAGAAAATGCCAGCTGGAGATGAGTTACGTTGCACTGCTGKAGAATGAATCAATTCCGAGCTACAAAGTGTGAGAAAAGGCGTGTGTGGAAGCGTCATAGTCGTGTGGTGTCGAGTTTATGCCCTTGGAAGTGCCGCTCCCAGGGCTTTCAGGGAAGAGCCATGGGTGCAGCCCAGCTGAGCACAGGCAGCTTCTCTGGCTAACACAGAAAATGCTGCTCCCCTGATGAAGTAAGTGCTATTTATCTTTCCCAATTTACAATCAGATTTAGAAGCARCTGCCAAGGGAAAATAGGCAGGCTTAATWTTTTTTTTTTWAWWWTTTTTTTACCCCATTTGAGATTTTGTTAGTAAAATKCTTTTCAAGTGTGGTCTTGCATGGGTGTTAGGAGCTCTATTTATTTTTTTCTGAGCAATGATTTAATACTTTTTGATGAGCCTGTATTGCACATGGGTGCTATAAATTTGAACTCCTCTTTTCAGCACACTTGACCACCATCCTGATTATGCACTATGCCAGATTTTGGGATAACATTGCTGGGAAATGGTCATCAGGGATAATTTTGGATTTTTTTTTTCTCAAAATAGGCTGACAGCACAGCCTGACAATCTTTATGTCTGCATAGAACAAGTTTTCCCATAATTTTCCAAAGCTTGGTAGCATTCTGGGGTTGTTTTTTGATGGAAATCAATAGAAATTAACATTTTACTCTAAATCCAGTGCATATACAAGTTTGTGTGTGCCTGAAGAGCTCAGATTTTATTTTTTGAGGTGTCCCTGACACCTGAATTTGGGTGTCCACAAAGAAATGACCGTGGGTCCTGCCACCCTTAATTCCTGTTGCTCTCACCTGTGGTTGCCTTAATTTCTGTGACAAAATTGTGTTTTATGCCTGAATTTCTGTTGCTGAGCTGTATTGAAATTGAAAGCTGTACCAGGTAAATGTGAGACTGAAATCCAGGTGGGRTTCAGGAGCTGATGGTCTCCCACTTGTTCCACCTGAAATATTTATCCGAAATAATGGGCCAGTTTCATCCCTGTGGTGTATTTTTTGGGGGGGCCTTTCATGGGAGGTGGGGAATGAGTGATTTATGCCAAATCTCAGGTAGAAAAGGATTTTAGACCCTTTAAAGGTTTCTGATTAACAGCTCAAGAAGACAAATCAGCTGCCTCTTCCTCCAGAAGCCCAACCACACCCCTGCACCTGCAGCTGGGAGCTGGCCCAGCTTTTTTCTTGTTTTCCTTATTTTTTTGTTTCTGTTTTTCATTTTTTTTTTTTTGTTTTTTTCAGGCATTTAATTATTTCCATCTATTTCAGGAGCCGTCGGTGCGCTCTCGCACGTCTGGCCCCCGAAGCTGACGTGTAAGTGCCTCTCCTTTGGTAAATTCAAACAGATGCATTATCTGATGAAGTGCTTTTTGTGATGTAGAGGCAGCCGTGGGACTGAGCRCAGAGATCGATCAGTATTGATTATCACAGTTTTTCCTGGGCTGGAAGGAGGGGCTGCAGAGCCTTATCCCCGACAGAAATCGCAGCGAGGGTAATTAATGCTGCTGGCACCAGCATTAATTGTGGGCTGCTGCTGATGTGGCCATTAGAAGGAGCGTGCAGCCCTCCCAAAATGTRCTGCACGGAGTGTGTGGATGTGAATTTTGGCTGGATGGAGTTTGATGGATTATCTGTTTCTCCCCTGTTACTGATATTTTCCCGAAGCTCGTTAAGCACCAAGGGATGGCAAAGCCCGGGTTTTGGGTGCTGCTCGTGGGCCACTCACAGCTCAGATTCCTGAGCCCATGTGAGTTTGTTCTCCAGTGTGGAGGAGCAGTTGAGGCTCCTGAGAATGGCTGCCATACAGAGCTGTGTTAAAAATGCTGTTAATTCTGTGTTCCCAGGAAAACAGCGCTCGGTGGTTCCTGCAGTGCCTGGGATGGGATGGAGAGGGTGTGATTTCTGTCCTTGAAGGCTGTACCACCCCAACTCTTCCTCCTCTGTGCTGGGGGGAATAGCTGGGTGTTCTGTAGCCCCTGGCCTGGGATGAACTCGCCTTTTCTGCTCTGTTTTGTGCATGGTGCAGCCACAGAGGCAGGTACAGAGCTCTTGCCAGTCATCATCATTGAGCTCTGGTGGCTTTTGTGTATGGAAATCTCAGAGCAGAATGGGTTACCACATCGTGGTGACAGTCTCCCTCTTCTCCATATCTCCCTTTTGAAGCAGTGAAAGCCCATTTGTGCCTTTAAAAATAAAAACTTCCATAGATTACAGCCTCGACTGCATGCCAGCTTGTGTGGCTGCAGTGCCTGAACGCTCTTTTTATTCCAGAGACTTAATATAAAACTCTGCTGATTTGTTGCAAATGCCCTGAAAAAAATCCTCCTTTGAGTGAGTTTAAGGTGCCCTTATTGCTCTTTAATGCACTGATCCTTGTACCTGCAGTGTCCTAGGCAAATCTCCTGGGATTCTGGATAAATGCAACAGCAGCCCTGCACATCCCTTGGCTGAGGGGAAGGCTCACCTCTGCCTCTGGAATGAGGGAATCCTAAATCTGGAGGCCTGCCAGATGTTTTGGGAGCTGCTCTGCCTKCAGGGGCTGCAAACTCAAAAATGGGAGAAGGTTTATAACTGTGGGGTTCCCACCTTTGGGGTGCAAACTCCTGGGGATATGATGGGGACACTTGGGGACAGCTCTGGGGGTCCCTGTGACCTKCTCCAGCTGTGCCCCAGTGGTGCTCTGGATGGGAAGGCATCCCTGGCACCAGCAGGTTGCAATTAGCTCCTTGTAGGAGCACTCCAGCAATCTTGCTTTCATCCCTGGCCAGTGGTAATATTCCAGAGTGGAAATGCAGAAATAACTTGGAGCTCAAAGCAGCTTTTGTTTGGTCACTGATAGAGAAACTTCCTTTCTCTCCTGACACGCTGCAGCCACAGAGCAGGAGTTATATTTTTATTTTGCCTAAAATAAATCCTCTTTTCTAAGGGTTTACATCACCTGAGCTTGTGGGATTCCATAGGTATCCTCCAAAAGGCCAAGAGGTCACAAAAAGGAAAACTGGCACATGCTGTCCATGCCAGTGTCAACATTTTTCTCTGTTTAGGATGTAGTGGAGTTGATCTCTGTCCATCCACAAATAATGATCATTYTACAACTGTAAAACTTGTTGATGATGTGGAAAACAATCTCATCAGCCTCACCTCAACCCCCACATTTTCCTAAAGTAACGTGTCTGGAGACAAAACACTGACTCACACAACTGCTGAGGCTTTCTTCTCTGCGTTTGAATGGATTCCAAAGTTCCAAGCTGGAATTTATTTCTATTTTTATCGTTGCTTTATCAAAATGTTCGTCTCCAGCTACCTAGCGGTTGCCCAATCTGTATTTGAAGCCTCTTATTAGCTTGATACTATCAAATTTATTTAATGGTTCCTTGCTTGCATTTCAAAGACAAAGAGTGCATGGCTCTCTTGCAGAGCACCCAGATCTAATCTCGAATCTCGTGTTAATTCTTTGATCTGGGGTGTAAAACAACAAACCGCAGCGTTTTCATTAAGATACGCAAGCGATACCATTTCCTGAGAAAATAAGATTTTATTGCCTGATCTTCCGCGGGGGTTGGTGAAAACACGGGGCCTTTTGGTGTGGAGCATAAAAGGGTCAGGGAAATGACAGCGCTGTTGGTGAAAGAGCACATTGAAGAAAACAACCTGGGGAGCGGAGCTGCGGAGGGGACAGAGGGGACACGGGGCAGTGACAGCCCAGGGCAGCMCCTSKCAGGGATCTGGGGAGGGCCACAGCGAAAAGGGAGGGTCAGGGAAGCGTTTCCAATCCCACGGGTCAGATAAAATTCGGTTAAACCTCCCAAAGCGCCTCCGATCTGATTTGTTGCAGCGCGGTGTTGGTGAAGCGT
>NW_026623730.1:161669-163702 GCF_030028575.1 Malurus melanocephalus | reverse complement strand
AGCAGATCTGCCCAAGGAGGGACAGGAAAGAGTAGAAGCGATGCCTGGGTGCAATCCTTGCTGCACAGAGCTCGCAGATCAGACCTTTCCCCCATTCCTAAGCGAGGACTTGAGCAGGAATCGCATTTTCCCCACCCATTAACCTGACTAAACACAGCCCTGCTCTGGGGGGGAAAATCCATAAACCCTTTCAGCGCTTGAAGAAAGGCCTGTTTTCACCCCGGAGCTGCTGAAATTCCTCCTGCGATGTTTGTACCCCCAAATCCCCGMTCGGGTCCGGCTCCCCGTGGTACCCGAGTGGTGATGGATGGAGCGGGRCTGATCCGCGCTCCATCCCGCAGGAAGGAAACCCTCAATTGCTGTCATCCTGTGCCCCCCGGGAGAGCAGCGGCCCGGGACGGCTCCGCAGGGGCTTTTCAGAAGGATTTCTTTGAAGTTCTCAGTGAAAGGCTGCRGACAAAGGGCAGGATGTGCCAGCAGGGCGGGATGATGGCAGATTGGGAGGAGGCGGCGAAGACTGAACGGTTCCTTACCGATGGTTCAGAATCCTGTGTAAATGCGATTACAGCTTCTTTTGCTGCAGAAATGGCTGGGGATGAGACTGAAAGAGCCATAAACCCGCTGGCACTTGGGAGCCGAGCAGGGGCGGCACTAATGGGATGCACGGAATAAGGGCAGCAAATGGGGCAGCCTTCCCCGGCGTCTGAATTCCCTTCCCTGAGCTTTTGGGGCTGTTCCCGATGCCTTTAGGGATGGTGGATYCCCTGTAGGGAATGGGGACAGGCTGCAGTCCCAGCCCAGGCTCCCTGCCCAGACCTTGGTGAGCCATTAAGGAGCCTTGAAGGCAGGGAAATTCCAGCAGTGGATGTGGATGTTGTAGCCCTGACTTTTGAGAGCCAATTCATAATTGTTTTGGTTTTTTTTCCCCCACAGTCTGAAGCTCACAATCAGTTCTCTTGCTAGACCGTCCCTCAGCAAAAACTTTAATTCCAAAACCTTCAAAAAGGGAAGTCAGATTCAAATTTGGGGACTGAGCTGTGATTTCTGTAGATTTGCTGCAGTTCTCTTCTGTTTTTATCAGACTATTGAGTTCTGCTTCTCCAAAAAGCCTATTTTTGACATAAAGCCAGTATTTCATGAGCTTAAAATGCATCTGGCAAGCCCGAGGATGCTGCATTCATTGTCATTCCAGAGCCAGCAGAGAAGAGGAGATGCCTGCATTAACAAGGGGACAGTTTGCCATTTGGGGCTTGCTTAAACTAATCAATGACGTGGGATTATGAGCAGTATTTGCCCAGAGGCCGAGGATTTCACTGGAACATTTGCAAATGATATTAAAGTGAGACCTCCAACAATGCTCTCGATGAAATTTAACATTTCCTAACTAAGGAGCTGCCATGCATTTCACCCCAGAGATCCCCTGGATGCCCAGGAGGTGATTTCCAGAGCCTGGACAGGAGATCAGGTCCCTGACACACATCAGCATGGCTCTGCTTTTGGGCTTTCCTCACACAAACTGGGAATTCTCCTTTGTGCTGCTCTGCTGATGTGATTCTGCTTGCAAACCTCTCTGGGTACCAAAAATCCAATMAKCTGGGACAGACATGAAAGCATTCCYGTGTTTRAWRAGCAAAYTGCAGCAAAGATGTGTCTGGAACAGGTGGTTCTGGTCTGGGTGTTGTGCAAGGTGCTGSTGARGAGGGAGGGAAGAAGGGAGCGAGGRAAAAGCAGGAGAAGGTCACTGAATCTCCATCCTCTTGGGCCAGCTTTGTTTTCCATCATTCTTATAAAGTGCTTGTAATAAAAGTAAGGAAAATTTTCATATCTTGGCTAATGAAAGAGAAGGAAAGAGGGATGTGCAGGCTGAGCGACCTCCCAGGATTGTGTGGGCGGCTGATGTCAGATGGTGGCCAAGTTCAATATTTTTAGCATTTGGTCTTTTCTGCTTTATCATCTTCTGTGTTTCGGTTTGTTTTTTTTTTTTTTTTTTTTTTTTTTTTTTTTTTTTTTTTTTTTTTTTTTTTTTTTTTTTT
>NW_026623730.1:158847-160497 GCF_030028575.1 Malurus melanocephalus | reverse complement strand
TTTATTTTTTATTTATTTTTTGCATTTCATCTCCCAGTGCCCACAGTTACAGATTTTCAGGAAGCACTAAAGAGACAGCAAAATCCAGCAACCTCTGCCACTCTTCACTCTACTTTGTTGCCCAAGTGGGAATTTTTAGCAACAGAGCAGAAATCCCCAATTTTGCCCAGTAGAAACTAGGGAGCAGCTCAGACCTCTTCCCATGTGAATTGTCCTGGCTGAGGATTTTATCCAGGAAAGAATCTGGGGGGGGGTCACTCAGAAACATCACAATTCAAAGTGATTCCCTTTGAATTACCTCATKAATTTYACAAGGTCRAGAAGCACCAACCCCACAATTTTTKGTAGCATCTAACAGATTTTTTCCCCCCATCCTTTCTAACACTGATCTGTCACATCAGCTCATCTTTTGGCAGCCCTTCCCAGGTGCAGAGCCAGAGCAGCAGAACTCCATTTATTTCCCTGGAAGGATGCCAGGTGATGCAGCGAGGACCTGGCTCTCTCATCTGAGCTGCAGCTCTCATGCTYCGCTGAGCTCATTGGCAATTTGTGCCTCAAGATTTTGTGAGAATCACTTTTCTCACACGATTTTGGTGTTTTGTGTTCCAGGATGGTCTGGAAATACCCCACAGCAGATGTTCTGGTGGCTCAAGTTACGCGTGCATTCCACGCCTGGTTTGACCTTGGAACAGCCAAACATAAAATGATAAAATCACAGAATGTTCTGGGTTGGAAAGGACCCTAAAGACCCTCTCGTTGCACCCCCTTCCACGATCTCAGATTGCTCAGAGCTCCTTGGACACTTCCAGCGTTGAGGTATTTGCCATCTCTCTGGACAATATCAATGGGGTTGACCATCAGCTT
The DNA here is from genome assembly GCF_030028575.1 of Malurus melanocephalus. NCBI lineage: Eukaryota > Metazoa > Chordata > Aves > Passeriformes > Maluridae > Malurus > Malurus melanocephalus. Next base: position 159,633 of record NW_026623730.1, on the reverse strand, counting down.
TCACAGCAGCAAAATCCTTTCAAAGGAAGGAARCAAGCTTGTTTCTCTGTCCTATTTTCCCATCTTTTTCATGTGTTACTAACTCCTGAACTGTGCTGCTCTGTTTCACACCCCACTCCCACCATGTGAGGTGGTCCTGAGTTAGCAGAGCTCCCCTGTCCCTTTTTTCCTCTCCTCTCCATGTAATGCTTCCCTGTTCTCGGTGATATCCACATGGAAATCCTTGTTAGCCTTGCTAATTTCTGTTGTACTCTTTAAAAATCAGTTTATCCTCTTTTTGGCCAGCCAGGACAGGCTGGGGGCTGCCTGATTGACATCCTGTGAGTTATGGGATTGCAGTGCAAGGCTCTGCCTGGCGGGGTTTGCTGGTGCTCTGAGCTCTGTAATCGCCAGGGAGGAGCCAGCAGGGTTTGATCCTGAGTTTTTAATGCGTGTTCCATAAAATATGGAGAGTGCTCCGAACGAGGGCTCTTTGGAACAAACRTCATTTGGGATTTGGGAAGCGGTGCTGGCTGTGGGAAGAGTTCCCCTGTGCAGATGTAATGTAAAGCATGTGTACATTTGGGGCTGCTCGTGGTTAACGATGCATTTGCCAATAATGAAAAACACACGTCTGACACACGGCCACGGTGAGCTGCTAAAGCTGCAAGGCCTGGTTTGTTCTCTACACACAATTGCCATTTTATAAGATTTAAACCTTTCCTTTCCTTTCCTTTCCTTTCCTTTCCTTTCCTTTCCTTTCCTTTCCTTTCCTTTCCTTTCCTTTCCTTTCCTTTCCTTTCCTTT
>NW_026623730.1:155562-158586 GCF_030028575.1 Malurus melanocephalus | reverse complement strand
CTTCTCCTTCTCCTTCTCCTTCTCCTTCTCCTTCTCCTTTTCTTCTTTTCTACTTCTTTTCTTCTTCATCATCTTCTTCTTCTTCTTCGTCTTCCTCTTCTTCTTCCATCCTGTACAGCACAAATTTCAGCTATCCCAGGGATGTTTGCTCTTTTAATGCTCACGTGTCTCACAGTATTATGGGCCAACTTTTTTTATATGACTTGTTATTATCACTTCCCTGTATAATATTTGTAGCATGGAAATGGGACARACTGATATCTGATAGATCTGACATGACTAAATGGTGATAAAATATTTACTTGTAATGTAGTGTGTTTATTATTTGATATCAAAACATTTTATTTAAAAAAGCAACAAACTTTTACTTTCAGTACAGAGAAACAAGCCAGAAATTTTAAATTATTTATGCCAAATCCATTACCAGCTCAGTGGAAGGATCAGAAACTGATGGTAGCTTTATTACGTTTGCCAACCCTGTACAATGCTCAGAATATTTCAGTTAATGAAACATAAACCAATAAATAATAAACCATTAGYGAGGCTGGGCCTGCCCTGGGATTTCGGTGGGAAGAGGATCAGGTTGTTATTTTGAATTATTACAGAAACATGTGCTGCCCTTGAATACCACCTGGATGAAGTTTGGTGCCCCATCTTTGTCACTGCAGCACAATTGATTTAATCCATGAAATGCCATTTGCAACGAGTCCCTCMAACAGTTTTGCTCCTAAATTACTGCATTTTTTCTACATTTTTGTTTGGTGTGCTTATAACTGTTCTCCAGATCTTCAGGTAATCTTGTGGGTGATCAAATAAATTCTTGAAATCCCGTTTCCCTGAACACCCTGCTATGTTGTTGTGCTGAATCTAATCCAGATCTAATCCAAATATTACTGTTTAATGCAGTAATATTTGGGCTCTCTTGGATTGTAGAGTCATGGATTGGTTGGGTTGGAAGGGACTCAAAGTTCACCCAGTGCCACCCCTGCCATGGCAGGGACACCTCCCACTGTCCCAGGCTGCTCCAAACCCCGTTCCAGCCTGGCCTTGGACAGAGTGGGACCTCCCCACCCTCACAGGGARSAATTCCTTCCCAATATCCCATCCATCCYTGCCCTCTGSCAGTTTGAAGCCATTCCCTTRTCCTGTCCCTCCATCCCTTRYCCAAMGTCTCTCTSCATCTTTCCTGTAGCCCCTTCAGGCACTGGAACATGACAATTTGGTCACCCCAAAACTTCTCCAGATTGAACAATCCCAATTCTCTCAGCCTTTCCTCATGGGAGAGGTTCTCCACCCTTCTGATCAGCCTGGTGGCTCCTCTGGACACATCCCCTGTCTCTCCCATCCCAGATTTGGGGAGCCTTCCCTGGGCACTGGGGATGCCCAGCAGAGCCACCCCGGGGCTGTGCCAGCAGGGAAGGGCAGACAAAGCCCATCATCCCTCTGTTTCAGCTTTCATGGACCAAGAAACGCCGTGCTCACCTTCCCCTGCAGCCTGGCAGAGCGGGGAACAGGTTCAGTCTCTACATCTGCTCAGAAAAACACATTACCCCGTGCTCCAGCAGCACAGCAAATGCATCCATGGCATGCAGGGGCTGTGCCTGAGAGAGTTTGTACTCTGAGAAATTCTCCTGTGCCTCAGTTAAAAGGCATATTTTCCATTCCTGTCATCCTGAGGTTTTCTTTACATTGTATGCAGCAGCTCTTAGCTCGTAATTACGGGCCAGGAGTTATTTAAGGCAGCCCAGCGTGTTTCTTTTCACCTAAAATAACTTCAAAACGTGCGTTTATCCCCTCGGAATGGGTGGGATTGTGTTACAAGTGCAGCTCTGAATAACCYCGCTCAAACACACATCAGAGCCGCTGCAATCGAAGAATAACCTCTCTGTAACCTTCCCAGAGCCACCTTCCCTGGGAGCTGCTGGGAAAGGTCAAGCCTGCTCTTTGCCCACAACCTCCCTAAAAAACCAGGAGGAGATGGTTTATGGCATCTTCCTGCAACTGCAGCTGTGAGAGGGCAGCAAATCCTGAACCTCGGTCACTGCCCTCGCAACAGAACATTTGTTTCCACCCCACCCAAGATTGATTTTATTTTGTTAGCAGAAAACCATTCCCTGGGTAATTCCAACCACATGTTAGATTTTTTTTTTTTTTTTTTCCATAACAATTCCTGCAAACACCCCTGGAAACTCCCACAGTAATTTTCTGAGTCGGGGCTTTGCATCTCACAAAATGCCACTTTCATTTGCTTTAAGGCTTGGGATTCAATTTATGGCTGGAGCACCGATCTCACATTTGCATGCATGGCCTGAAAATTCCACCAGGCTTTTTCCCTGAGTTGCCCTCCAGAGATCAGCACGGGAGGGAAGAAAGGACAAACAGCTTTTCCACGCTGTTCTGCTATTCCAGATTTCCCAGGACTCATCACCACAGCCATGTGATGTCCTTATCTTCCACAAATCCACGAAGAGGTTGCTTTATGGGCTTTGATGTTGTTATGCTTACAGTCCAAAGTCTCAGTCAGGTKTTCAGAGAARCTTCTTTGGTTGTAGCTTCTTTATACRGTTTTTGTTRTAATGAGAAAAAATTGTAKCAATGTTTGAGGTGYRAACTATTTCAGTCTCTGACAGATGTCTTCCCACAGGAAGGAATTGTGGGGGCTGAGAAAATCAGCTTAGGTGGAAGGGAGAAATCCATGTGGGGCAGGATCAGTGTGGGGTTGGGAGAACCTTTCAAGAAKTTGAGGAACTTCTGTACCCTGGATGGACCTTGCAGAGCCTCATGGCCAATGGTCACTGCCTTTTGTGAGTTGGGTGAGGGACCTCTGGGCAGGGGTCTGGGGTGATGGGACAAGGGGGAATGGCTTCMAACTGGCAGRGGAGAGGGTTGGATGGGATATTGGGAWGGAATTCCTTKCTGKGAGRGTGGGCAGCCCTGGCACAGGGTGCCCAGAGAAGCTGTGGCTGCCCCTGGATCCCTTTGAGTGTCCAAGGCCAGGCTGGACATTGGGGCTGGGAGCAGCCT
>NW_026623730.1:131889-155222 GCF_030028575.1 Malurus melanocephalus | reverse complement strand
TGTCCATTGTGGGTGTGGGACTGCCCTGGATGGCCCTGAAGGCCCTGCAATAAACAGAACTGCTTTGGATTCTCTGATTTTGTCCAGGTTCTGGTTTAGGTAGTGAGATTCAGGCATTAGAACACGATCTTTGAGTCCCCTCCAACCCAAACCATTCTGTGATTCTGTGATTCTGTGGTTCTGTGGTTCCTGTCAGGCTTTCCAAGCAGAGCCTTTCCACCCTGCTGCTCTCCTGGCTCACCAGCAAATCCCAAAGGCAAAGAGCTGCCTTTCCCCTTTAGGGTTTCACACCTTGCTGCAGAGAGGACAAATTGGCCATTTCACGCTGTGCTGCACCCCAAAGGCTGCTCAGTTGAGCACCCAGGCGTGCTGGCATGGACTGGAACACACTTCTGCTGTGTCACCAGCCCTGCTGAGCCTGTCCTGTGTGTGCTCAGCTCTGAGAACCAYGGGATGGAGGAGCCAGAGGGATGGAAAGTTCCCTGAGGTGTTCTGTGAGAGCTGCAGGGCACAGCATTAAAATAAAAACAAAACCACCAMCAACAAATGATTTCTTACCTTTGTGCTCTGCAGCCACGTGAAGCTGTTTTTGAAGTCTTTCTAGCAGGGGATTGTTTTTTTCCCCCTAATTAACATTTTACTCTTCTATTTGTTACAGTCACACACAGAAAGGAAACTTGGGCTATTATTTTTGTTTCTTCAGTTGCGAAGGAAAGCATTAGAAGAATTGCTTTCTCTTCCTAATGCATTTGCGGCATGCAACACAAAATTCGGAAGGGAACAAGGCAAAAATCAATTGTAAAGCCTTTTGAAATGATATTTATAATTCCAGAGGRCTGAATAGGCTGGGGCTCAGTGGATGTTTCTTTTCTTAGCCAGCAGAAAAGCACCGGAAAGGAAAACCAAACTCTTCCAAACTTTATTTTCATAACAGGCTAGTCTGACTACCRTAAGAGCCATCTGCTAAAACCAGGCTTTTTTATTTTCTTTTTGATAGAATTTAATGTGACACTGGCTCTGGTTTTAACAATGCACACTTTAAAAAATATTTTGTCTCCTTGACAAGAGAGTTATGAGTCAAGACGACATGTTCCCACRAAATCCAAAGACTAGGTCTTGCTAAATCACAGCTCTCTTGGTTTTAAATCCCATCCTTGAACACAGAAGATATCATCATCCAGTTGGGCAATATTTCACAAGAGCTGACTTTGCAGGTGATGTGGTCAGAAGAAAAAGGTGTGGTGAGGCAGGGGAGGCAGCAGGGTGTTGTTACCCYGTGAGTTTTCATGTAAATAGTGCCAGTGAACAATTAAAAAATAGGATTTGCAAGGATGAGGATAAATCAGYCCCTGTGCACATTTTTATCCTATAAACTCTGCAGGGCTGCTCGTGCTGGGGTGGCCCTTCCTTTCTTCCTGCACTGTCACAGTGCCACAGAGTGCCCCAGACTGGGAGCATTTYATCCTTTTAGGTAATGGAAGGAGTGTGCACAGCCAGGTAATCAATGAGCTATGTAAATACCAATRCTAAAATGAAATGGTTAATTGAATTTAATTTCCCTGAGCTGCTGCCTCTGCATTCTCCCGGTGCGCCACCATGGGATGGGCAACCCTTTCAGGAACAAAGAGRGTCTTTACATCCAACATGAAACCCTTTAAAATCCCTGGGAGCGTTTCCATGCTGTTTAACAGGTTTGGCTCATCCCATTTACGAGTTTAGGGAACACTGTTACTGTTGGCCCTTTCTGCAGAGGCCCCTTTTGGGGTCAGCCCCTCATTCCCCTTGTCCAGCTCGGAGGGGATGAGCTCTGGATGGAATTACGGGGCAGGCAAGTGGCCAGAACCCTTTTCCTCAGGTGATTTTATTTTCCCCATGTGCTGGGCAACCCCTGATTTATTGCAGCAGGAGCTGGCAGCACACATAAAACACCCAAAGTTGTGCTAAACCATTCTCACAACTGCTCCATCAGAGTCGGCCTTGCTGTTCGCTGGCAGCTCGGGCAGATTCTGATGAAAAAATCTGTGAATTTGGACATGCTGAGCCTCCCCATGTCCCAGCACAGCCTGGGAGCAGCTCTGCAAAAGCAAAATGGCCTGAGAGCAGGAGCAGAACCATCAGAAGGGATTCAGCAGAAATATTTGTAGATCCTGAGCTGARGGAAAGCTGCAGCTGGGAGATTTGGGCTTTGGGATGCTCAGTCTGTGACATCTGTGACAAAACTTTCCAAGGGATACTCAGCATTATCTAAAAGCTGTCCCTGGAATTTGTGTCCCTTCCCCCCTGACCCTGATGGGGTGACATTGGGGTCACAGCTGCAGGGGTTGTGGCRTCAGTGCCTCTATTTCACTTGTTCTGCACAGCTTTCAAAAGTTTTTGTCCTTTCTGGACTTCACATTTTGGATAGTGGAGTTCTCCATCTGTCCAGGAGTAATAAAAGTGTGATTTTTGCCTCCTCTTTGCCTCCTCTGGAGCATCTGTGAAGTGTTTGGGCAGGAAAACATGGAACTGAAAGAGCAGCAAGGCCTGTCCTGGTTGTTGTTGTTCTTTCACGTTTTCAGGGGTTTTTCGTGGTCTCCCTGTCCCTCCCACAGTCCCTGCCCCGTTCCCAGCCCCTCTGATAATCCACATCCCCTCCTTGCTCCCTGTCACTTTTCCTTCCTTTCCCTCCCCATTCTCCCTGGATATCCATGGCCCAAATCCTTCTCTCCCTGCATTCTGTTTTTTTAGGGATTTACTGCTTTGCTCATCATTCCCCTCCTCTCCAATCTGGCTTTTTAAAAGAGCCCAYAGCATCAGGCTTTTGGCCAAAGAATCTGTGATGACCTGGACCTTTAAAGGACACATTCAGATGTGGATTTTGGTGGTTTCGCAGTCCAGGAGTGCTCAGGATTTTCTTTACTCAGAGGATGTGAGTGCAGAGAAGCTGTGGCTGCCCCTGGATCCCTGGAAATGTCCAAGGCCAGGCTGGACATTGGGATTTGGTGCTACCCTGGGACAGTGGGAGGTGTCCCTGCCATGGCAGGGATGGCACTGGATGAGCTTTGAGTCCCTTCCAACCCAAACCATTCCAGGATTCTTTGAGCTCAAGGCTTTGCTGTGTCTGACTGTGAAGACAGAAGCACACTGCCAGCTTCAGCCTGAGGGGCAGAATGTGCTGGGGGAGACTTAAAGGAGCAGGATTTGGGGGATTTACCAGCTGGAATGTTGGCTTGGGGCTGCTCAGGCTGCAGGATGAGCAGAGCTGAGCCCATCTGCAGGCTCCTCACAGCCCCTGTGCTGYRCWCAAATCCTCCTCCAGCAGCACAGAACCRTTCACAGCACAGCTCCAGATCCCTTCACAAACTCTGCATGTTCTAAAGTTCTCTGAGCAGCCACCTCCATCCCCACAGCTGCTCCTGCCAGCTCCTTCCCATTGATTTCCAGGCTCTACCCTGCAGGTTGTACCCGCTGGCTCCCCTTTCCAGAAGGGATGAGTTGGAATCTCTCCAGTACTTTCTGAATTTGTCTTTCAAAAAGCTGAGCCACGGCTCCTCCAGCTCCCCAYGGCCATCAGGTATGCAAAATGCATTTTTTTTTCCTGCCAGAGGCTTGGAAATTCCCGTGCACCTGYTAGGATCTGGCTCTGGAGCACCTTTCACAGCGTTTCATGTGAGATCAGAGCTGTTCCAGCCTGTGATATAATTCTGCATGAATTAGGAAGCTTAGTTCTCAGCTTTTTTGTTATACAAAATTGAAGCTGGTGACATTTCGTGCTTTGAAAAGCTGCTCTGAGGAAGCTGAGATATTATTAGGTGTCATTTGCAAAGCATTTAAAGTCTCTCAGCTCTGTTTTTCTCCCAGACTGCTGGGATGAGAACATCTGGCATCAGTGTTTTCTCCATAATCTGGAGAAATCCAAAGTCCTGCCTGGAGGACAGATGAGCAGTGGTGGACAAAGTCATCTCCAGCCTTTTTTTATCTGGGAGAATCGAGCTGTTCTTGGCCTGTGGTGAGGTGGAATTAATAAAAAACTCAATTTCAGGGAATATTTTATTAAGGAAGCATTTAATTGTGTCCTCTTCCTGCAGCACAGAGACATCTGCCCTGCAGCCCCATCGTGTTGGGATCCATCCATGTGGCTCTTCCCTGAATCCTTGGGCAGATCTGGCACATCTCATCAGTTATTTTTTATTTCCATATTCRTCTGATGATGGGTACATTGTACCCTGGTGCTTCATTTATGCTYTTCTATTCCTGTGCACAAATCCCACAGTTCTTGAGAATTATTTTTAAACATATTTTTAAACCTACTTCTACCTCCTTTATTCCCCCCCTCAAACCTAACAATCTTCAAAGGTTCAATTTTAGCTTTAACTTAATGTCTTAGGCAGCASAATCCTTTGGTAGTATTTTTTTCCAATATAATAATTCTGCTTTACTGGCTTTTTTTGGTCAATTTTTAACTCTGTTTTCTGATATGACACTGGCCTGAGTGCCAGTTTATGGCACACCTAAGTTGAATTATTCTTTAATAAAGGAGTTCATTCCTCTCTATCAGCTTTTGTGAACARGTTCTCTGTGCACAATTCCCTTCTCTACCAGCCTGAATTGCCTTTGCTGGATTCTCACTCAMTTCTGCCCATTTGGCTGCAAATACTTGGGAAAATGATTGTATTTCTTTCAGTTCTTGTAATTCCCCTCAAAATGGGCCACCAGAAAGCCTCTGAAGTCCATGTTGGGAAGAAATTTCCCATGTTAAGTGATTTATTGGCAGCACCAAGCATCCTTCACTTATGGAAAGCACAGAGGAATGTGAGGGAATCTAAAGGATGGGAAACCCAAGTGTTTTGTGGGCCTTGTGACCGATTTTCTGTGTTTTCACTTCTTGCACAGAAAGGTCTCYCTACATTTCATTTAAGCTGGAATTTGCCATTCATTTCCCTGCTGAAATTAATTGAACTGTTTTCCTGGAAAAGCTGCAGCATGCAGAAGCTCCTGCTCTGGAACTCATCACAGATCTCCATGTGCTTTGTTTGAAAAATTGTTACTAAAAAAACCATGCAAATAATAGAAGATAGCTGGGGCTGCAACTCCAGGCTGTGATGAGTTTAAGACTCAGAGAAATGCTCATATCCACTTGTGGCTCCTGTTTGAAATTTGTATTTTTTTTWWWTWTTATTTTATTTATAATATGAAAGCAGTGTTCTGCTGAGAGAYGGGTGCAGCTGGAGTGGGTGGCATTGCTGGAGGGAATGCAATATTCTCACCTTTTTTTGTTGATTCAAGCAGCCAGTCTTTTCCACTCTGAAGGGATTACCACGAGTTTGGTTTTCCAGCCTTGCTAGGAAACGTCTTGTATCCTTTGAAAATAGGAACATTYGAGTTGCAGTTGGCAGGGGCTGAGAAAACCCTTATTAATGAGCCATCCTGCTTTTTCTGCTGTAACTTCCATGGGAGTAGGAGCAGGAGGTGACACTTGTGGGCACCATGCAGGGCTGGGGTGGGAGTTCAGCTCAGCTCCTTTAATAGATCAGCTCTAACTCAAACCATGTGGCCAAAAAGGAGGTGACCATCATGCCTGGTTGGGACAAAACTGGGAGTCAGGAGCTCCAGCTTGTCTGTTTATTGATAGGAAGAATTGCTGTAAATCTGCTTTGGTGGGGTTTTAYTTTTTTTAAATAAAAAATAAAGACACGTTTGTTCCAATAAGAAACACTCCGTGCAGCTGAGCCAYGAGTAAAAGTAAAAAGGAAGAGTGGAATTTGGTGCATGGTGTTATTTATAAAAATGTCCTTCACATTTCTGTGGTTTCTTCAACCTGGAAAAGCAAATTTGCCCGTGTTTTCATTTCCTAAGAGGAGATAAGAACCCCACTCCCTGGAAAAAGCTGGGTGAAAGGCTCGGCCTTGATGTGTGCTGCCTTATAAAGCCCTGCTATATGTAAACCACAGAAATGGAATGTAATTGCAAACTGCTGCCCCATCCTATATATACAGTGCCCAGACAGTCTGGTCAGCTGTGCCCAAAGCAGGGATTTGTTCTCAGGGAGCCAGAGCTGTCTGGGTGTCTGCTCACCTCTCCCTGCCCTCGCTGTCCCCCTTCCCCYCCTCCTCCATCCTCATCCTTCCCCTGTGCTTAGGAGAGACCTGGCATCTTCAGAACAGATGAGAGCTGAGATCAGTGAGAGTGATTAACTCATTGGCCATGTGCAATAATTATTTCATTATCTGTCAGAAATGCTGCTGKAAGCTGTAAATTGTTGGACGTTTCAAAGAACCCACCCCACATCTCCATTCCTCCCCCCTGCTCATACCCACTCCAGCTTTTTCACATTTCTCCACTCTGAATCCAAGTTCTCCTCACCCCATTCAGTATTTGATGGCTGAGTAGATGGTTCAGTCCTTTCTTTGTCCTGGAATTGCCCCCAATGGGATCAATTGCCCCAAATAGGATCAATTGCCCCCAATGGATCAATTGCCCAAATGGGATCAATGGCTGCCAATGAGATCAATGGCCCCTGATGGGATCAATTGCCCAAATAGGATCAATTGCCCCAAATGGGATCAATTGCCCTAAATAGGATCAATTGCCCAATGGGATCAATGGCCCCCAATGGGATCAATTGCCCAAATAGGATCAAATGCCCAAATGGGATCAATTGCCCCAGATAGGATCAGTTGCCCCCAATGGGATCAATGGCCCCCAATGGGATCAATAAACCCAAATAGGATCAATTGCCCAAATAGGATCAAATGCCCAAATGGGATCAATTGCCCCAGATAGGATCAGTTGCCCCCAATGGGATCAATTGCCCCAAATAATAGGATCAATTGCCCCAAATAGGATCAATTGCCTCGTGTTGCTCCAGCCCTCAGAGCTGGTGTTAGAAAAGGAGTTGTTTCTGCTCTGCCCTCCTGTGTCCCCTCTAGTCACAATCCCAACCCTTCCATTGCTGTTCCTGGGTGTTTGGAAGGCGAGTTATGGKGTGCTCCCACCAACCCTAAACTCATCCCACAGAATCCCTTTGGTTGGAAAAACTCTCCAGGACCACCGAGTCCAACTCCCCAGCACTGCCAAGGCCACAGATAAATCATGTCCCAAGTGCYATTTCCACACAATTTTGGAAACCCTTCCAGGGATGGTGACTCCACACCCCAAAGCAGTCACCTTTTAATATTCATGCATCACTTCCTATTGCTCCTCCCATCCCATGCCCTTTGCTTGGGTCTGTCTGCATTTGCTCAACCTTTTCATGCAATTATTTGATTCCTGGTTATCAAGAGATAAACTCATTTCCCCTCCCACTTTTTTTGCTTTTTTTTTTGTCAAGAACAGATTTAACTTTGCTTTTTTTTTGCTCAGCTTCAGCAGGAACAGGGTCACCACTGCCCCATTTTTGTGTCCAGCCACATCCTCAGTTTGTTGAACTGTGTGAGCAGCACCTCGAGCTRAAGCCCTGCAGGTTTTGGGCGCTCCAGGAATGCCTCATTCTGCATTTGGRCATCCTGMAGGGTTCRAACCCATCCCCTCTCCCAGGGATGKGGTTWCTGGGTGCCCCAGTCCGGGGGGATTGGTYTCTTCCTGGATTTTCATTGTAAACAAATGTAAAAGAATGCAAAAAAATCATAAAAAAATGTAAAAAAAAAGTAAAAAAATGTAAAAAATCCTGACTCTGTCCCCACCAGCTCCTGTCCCTGGGCAGGGTTTGTGCAGGCCACAGGAAAACACCCAACTTTCAGCTGCTGATGGCTTGAATTGGGTTTAAACCAGAGCAGATCTATAAATAAGAGACCCTGCAGTCCATTGTGAGCTCTTTGCAGCTCAGGCCTGCCAGACTCACTGTTTTTCCAGGGCAGCCATTGAAATAAACTCTGTGTTTGGTGGATGCACACACTCAGATTTTCACCTCAGCTGTTTAGGACCACGTGAAACTCTAAAAGCTTTCAGAGGCTTCAGCAGCCTGAGCTGATTATGCACAAATCTGATTTGGGTGCTGGCTCCTGTTCCTGTTATCATCCTATCCTATTTCAGACACCCCTTCCATCTCTCCCATCATTATGGAATCCAGATTTAAGGGGATTTGTCCACAAAAACCTGTCTTGCTCAATCTGAAACCGATTCCAATAATAATTAATCTTTCCAGCAAAGCTCCTTTTGCAAAAGTTRTGCTTTCACTTTGCCCAGCTACCAACAGAACATCCCAGTCACTTTATTCCTCTGCTGCTCTGTTTTATGTGTGTTTTTCCAAGGAATAACTGTATTTTACAACACAAGAGCAAGCAGGGTGAGCTGTATTTCAGTGAGAGAGACCAACAGAAGTTAATTTACACTTGGCAAGCGCAGAGACAAAGTGGGGCTGTGAAAATCAGGCACTGAATTTTAGGTTGTCAAGTAATGAACGTTTAATGGTAGAGGTTTTTTTAATGGAAGAAAAATCACACATATTTCTCATATTCTCTGCTGGGGCTGTCAAAGTTTGGGGGGAAAGTGCTGTACAAGCACTTTTCCTCCTGAAGAACAGAAGAACTGCATAATTTTTCATTTCATTTTAACTTTTATTTTTTAAAGCTGCTGTAATCCTTGCCATCATCAGCTCCCTTTAGGGTTGTTTCAGAGTGCCATTTCTCTTTCCCTGTATTTTTCAGGGCTAACTGGAGCATCTCYTGTGCTCCTGTTTTTGGGGGCTGCAGTTCAGCTGGTGCAGCTGCAGTCCTTCCCTACAGCACCACTCTGCAAGATTGTCCTCTRAAACCTTCACACAAAGGATACAAACTTCTTTATTTTTCTTTTTTTTTTCTCCCTTTTCTTTCTCTATAAGCCTAGGGAGATTTAAAAGTCATTGGCAAAATGTCCAGAAAAGAAATGAAGTGTTTAATAATGCTATTTTTGTCCTGGGCTCTCTGAATTCCTCACGCATTCCCCTCCTCCCCTCTCTTCTGATTTGCACTGTGGGATTAATAAACCGATTCAAGTGCAGATTTTGAACCTGAAAGGTTGMTGCTTTCTTCTGCTGAAGAATATTCCCCCTCTTGGCCAAGCTGTGGCCTGACCTTGAATTCCAGCCTTGCAGGGGATTGGAGGGGGTGATGCTGGGGGTGATGCCACGAACCAGGATGGATTCAGAGGGGGATCCTGTGAATCTCTACCCAAAACACCTTGAATTTCTTCTCTGCAAATTCAGCCTTGAAGGAAACCCTGCAGGAGAGGGGTTTACATGGTCCTCTTTGTCTCTCAGCATGTTCTTCCCTGTATAACTCCTCACACCCTTGCCATGGCTGATGGAGAAACTTCTTTCCTTCATTCATTTCTTCTCATCTGGAACAATTTTTTGAGCTTTCCTGCTTCGCTGCTTCATGCATTTCAGAATTATGCCTGTTTTCTCCCTCGTGCCCGTTAAATTCCCTCCCTTCCTCAGAGCGTTAATTAAAAAAGATTAAAATTTAAAACCTGATTTGTGATAATCTTTCAAAATCARCGAGGGCTTTTGGGATTCTGTGCATGACCACGTGTCAGAGGCAGCAAAAATCTGCAGTTTGATGCTGAGAGCTGCCCTTTCTGCTTTACACTCAGGTGATTCCAGCCTGAGGCTCTCCTCAGGCTTTTGCTCTTTTTTAGACAAGGTGAGAAAAAAATGCAATAATTCCTTCAGTCCATTCTTCAGCAGGATTAAGGGTACATGAACCATTATAAATCAGCACTACTTGTGCTTCATATTCTGCTTAAAACTAATTTGGGATAGAACAAGGCTTAAGTCTCCTGATTAAAGCTTAATGAAATATGAGAAATTAYAGAATTAAGAGACAGGAAATGAGTCTCTTGTCTTGGTGAATGCAGATGATCTAGAGTGCACTTCATAAAGTATTTCCATTACACTACTTTAACTTATGGGCCTTCCAACATATTTAGAGGTAATTTTCTAGTCTGGCATTGTCACCACCTGGATAATTGGGTATTAGGGAGAGGAATAAAGGTATTTTGTTTTCAGTATAAAAGCATCATCTTTAAGTAAGGCAGATACTTTTTGCCAAACTTATTCCAAATTCCCTCAGGGATTGAAACTTCCTCTTTGAATATTGTTAAGAAAGTAATTAACTCTCAGAGATGAGAGTRGAGGTATGAAACATGGAAACCATGTTGAGAGCCAAAGTTTTAACAGGAGTTACGTAGTGTTTCACCACTCCAGTCCATCCTTGCCCCAGAAAGTATTTGATTTATCTTTGTTTGGCTTCAGCTTTGCACTAGAAAACCCAAACAAAATGATTCCATGTTTGTGTAATATTTTAAAACTCACCTATCCAAAAGCCACAAAACCCAAATAACTCTTTCCCTTCATTTTTTTTTTTAATTTTTAAATGATGTGGTGAAGCATAAACTCACCAGAGGAAACACAAACAGCACATCCCACAGAGATGTCGTTTGCCACGTTGTTTGCTCTCATTTAAAATGTGTTTTTTGGGGGTTGGATGGGTTGGAACCGTGGGACAGGTGACAGCAGCTGCACCCAGAGCTCCCAGTAAGGAATGTGGAGGGGTTCCATCATCTCTCCTTGTCTGGCACAGCCCCAGAGCCCCTCCAAACCCCCTCACCCTGTGAGTCCTCATGGCCAGGGCTGAGKCTGTGCCTTCCCAGCTTTCCTGAGCTTCCATCCCATGCTCCTGTGACCCAGAGCTCAGGGATGTGGTGACAAATCCTGCCAAGCCCCATTTGGGACAGCCAAGGGGGGCTGCTCCCATTATTTGCTGTGCAAATGCCACTGCTGAGCTTTATTGCTCTGAAACTCTGGAGGAGGRAGGGCAGAGCCTCCTTGAGAGGTTCTTTCTTCTGCATTTGAAGCAATATCTGATGGCCTGGGATGGGGGCAGCTCAATAATCAGGATTTCCTCTCCAGGCTGGGATCAAAGGCGCCGGTGCTCTCCAGCTGCTTTGCACGGTGCTGGTAATGCAAAGCAGCCCCAAACTCAGCTGTGAGCTCTGTGTGTGCTGCTCAGCATCCCTGGCCAGAGCACAGCAGGGGATGCAGCACTGGGAGCWCTGGGAAGGCTCCTTTTATCCCCMAAAACACGGAAAGTTGGGCATTTTCCCCAAGCAAAACTCAACGCTGCTTTGGGACCCAGCAGAGCTGCTGGAGCATCCTTGGGAGGGAGGGTCGGGGTGGTTTGTGCCTTCTGAGCTTCCTGAAACACCCCAGGGGGTGTAAAAACGGGTAAAAACCACWGAGATTTCGTGGTGAGCATTAAAACACCTCACATCAGCTCCTGAGAGTGCATGAGCCCCCCGTGGGATGTCAGTTCCAGAGGAATAAGAACATTTAGGTACTCGGAAACTACTTAAAAATAATAATAAAAAAATCAATCAGAATGATACTTGATGCATTTTTTCCCAGATTAAATCATAAAGTTGAATCCATTCATTTCCCTTCCCCTTAAAAATAAATAAATAAAAAAAGGCAATTTTATTTTTAATGCTTTTAAGGAAAAAGCGTATCTCAGGAAGTGGCAAGTGATTTGTTACGTTTCATTTCAGGAGATTTACAGCACGAACAAACTCRCTCCTAGTGAAAAAATGAATTGGGTTTCTTCAGATCTCTGCTGAGGGTTCGGAGGAGTTTTTAATTATACAAATGAGATACAGAAAGAGGAGAGCACATATGTGTTCTCAGTGCCTGAGAAATGTTTTCTCTGAGTTCCACACACACTGGGGCTCTGCTGGACTGGTCTGCTGAGCATTTGCAGCAGCACAGGTTTGTAAAARCCTCAGGAAAACAGTTGCATAATTGTATTTACTGAATTTTCTCATAAAAAGCAGTTTTCCTGCCTGAGRAAAAAAAACGTGTTCATTACAAAAGGTCTAAGTAAATACAGTCGTGTTTCCAGAATTTATTGCTTCTCGGGGAAAACATTTTATTAGGASTTCTATTCCATTACAAATGTTGAATAGGAATTCTGGAGGAGTTGTGTTTGTTTTCTGAAGCGTGCTTAATTTAAGCTTCACCATTGGCCACGACTTCTTCATTACCATACTCAGTAATGGACTTGCATACATTAACATCCATTTCTATGTCCCTAAGAAGATTTTCAGGGAAAAAAAGAAAAGAGCATTACATTAAACACCCCATTTTGTACAGGGAGAAAAAGTTATGGCAAATTAGAGATGCAAGATCCCAGCTCCCAGTGATGTCAGAGAGCTCAGAAARCAGGAAGATGTTTCCTATTTGATAAATCCCCTCAAGTAACTTGTCATTTCTCTATGAGTAACCTGAAAGTGACTTAATTTTTTGAAAAATTCAATTTGTAGTCAGCTAATTCCCTGTGCAGGGAATGATGAATGGAGAGGGGAAAGTTGGGGAGTCCCACGTGGGAAAGGTCAAGGATCAGTGACGAGCTCAGAAGTGTGGAGCTCTGCTTGGGGCTGAGCACAGCTCCCACCCSTCCTGTCTCCAGAAAGCTGGGAGAACAAACGAGGATCAGTGCCAAACCAGCAGGCACAGATTTGGGCTGGATCAGGGAAAAGTGGGATTTGTGTTTGAAGTTGGGTGGAGGAGCAATCACACACTTCAGTGGAGAGATGCACCTCCTGTGTCAAACCATCCCTATGCACATAAAGCCAAGGGGGAGGGCTCAGGAGGTGGATTTACTTCAGAATTACATTATCCACTCACAGTCTTCCTAAACTGTTTAGTTTTTCCTGGTTGTTTTTGTTTGGTTTGTTTCCTTATTTTTTTTTTTTTACCTGGGATTACTGTAGCGCAAGTGGACYGAGCCAAACAATCTCATCAGCAAGGGAGAAATTTCTATCAGATGTCAACAAAATAAACCAGAGGAGTAATCAGCCTTTAGAAATAAAAGCTTCAGGTTGTGGAGAAGGAGCTGGAGGTGGTTCATCTGAGGGGATCTGGTATTGGGATGCAGATTCCTGCCTGATCTCAGCTGGATCCAGGACTGCTCTCACCCAGGCACTCCCAGCCTTGCCCTGGGTCAGTGCCACCCCCGTGGGATCCTGTGCCACCACCAGGGACATTTGGCAGCCCCTGGCATGGCTGGGATCAAGGTGGTGAATTATTTCAGCAATAACCAACTCCAAAAGTCAGCCTGGGCTCGAGTTTCCTGTGCCACAAAGAAGGTAAAGGCTGAAGTCTCAATGAGAGTTAATCTGGAAGTGTTGGTGCTGGATCTGCTGCACACATCTGTGACAAGCACTTCTAGACCACCAGACAAGGAAAATAACTTGTCATCTCGATTTTTCTCTGAGACTATTTAAAACCCATAATTTTTCCCCTGTAATTAAAGCTTTGCAGAGAGTTTTGGAGCTGCATTCTCAAAATGTGCAGGAATAGCAGAGAGCTCAGTGCTTTCCAGCATTACACAGGGGTTCCACTGATGCTCTGGCAGGAGGGATCCTGCTATGGGAGCTGCTGTAGAAGGAGCACACGATGCTCAGGAGGCTGAGGTGGAGCATTAATGATTCCCAAGAGATCCCAAGAACCCATCAAGGAAAAATCCCATGGGGTCTGGGGGTCCTGGTTCAAAGGAAGGTGTCCCTGCCCRTGGAGGTTGGAGCCAGGTGGGCTTTCATGTCCCTTCCACCCCAAACCACACCACAATTCTGTGATTCTGAGATCAAAAAGATGATTCTGTGATCAAAAGGATGAATGTGGGTAGGATAACTGTGGACAGGAGATGATGACTGGCTCTGCTGTGCTGGAGATGTGTCTCCAATGGGGATCACAGCATTCCTGGCTCCCACAGCAGCTCCTCACCCACAGCAACTGGGATGGGTTCACTGCTCCCTGCCACAGGGACAGCACCCTAAAACAAACACAGAGCCAAGGCTGCTATAAACAGCAGCAAAACCAAGAGGGTTTCAGCTTGCAATTACATTTTCTTTGCTAACCACTTCTGCATGGGGAATCCCAGCCCTTGCTCTGAGCTTTCAAGAGCTTTTCCCTCTTCCYTGGGCTCGATTTCAGCAGGTCCCATTCCCTAACCTGAAAAACTCACACGACCTTGGGTGTGCTGGGCTCATCTACCTGTTCCTGCTGCTTCCAGCACTGCCTGATGCTTGCCTGCTTGGAACCCAGCCTTCTCCTGTTTTCCTGGGATGCAGAAAGGGAGAGATGAGAAGGCTGSAATGACTCACCAAGAAGACAAAAGGATTGTGCATGTTTTTCACACTCACATCCTCCGGCTGTCCCAAAGCAAGCAGCCCAGGAAGAGGTGGGAGTCTCCAYGAGCCAGACATGTTGCCTTCAAAAYAACAAAGATTTATRTAATTTTTAAAACATTCAACCCCCAGATCTTCTATGATTTAACCCCAAAATCTAACCCTAAAACCTGTTCTTTTAAAAGGCAGCATACAGCAAGTTTTCAATATTTAAATTTTGTCTGGACCATAGAGAAGCTACAGTGGGACTTAGACACAAATCTACAACTGATAAATTAGAGGTATTAAAATCAGGCAGAAGAGAAAGGCTCCCAGCTTTACTTAACTGAAGTGGGTTTATCTGAAGAGGCAGGTTTTCCATCTCAGCTGAAAAAATGAGACTGTATAAAAATCCACCACCGGAATGCGGCAGGTATCACAAAATTAGCCTTCCATTTTTTAAATCCATGTARGCAGGGAAAGAAGCTCCTCAATCCCTGACTCCTCACCTGTGCAGGTGCTGGGAGCCATCCAAATCTTCTTGYTTGAGGCAGCCCCAGTGACATAAATCACCAGCAGCTCCTGGCCTGGCCCTTGATCGGGCACTGAGGCACCGATGGTGACAAATTCRGTGCAGGAGCTGTTAATTCTGCAGCCACACATCCTCCTCCAGGTGACAAAATGGAGAGTTTGGTCGAGCTTTAAACCAAAACACAGAGATCTGATCTTTTGGGATCTGATCTGGGAAAATACCCAGCAGCTTTCACCTTTTGTGGGTAATTTGCCACCCCATGTACCAGGGACTGATTCAGACCCAAAAACACAGACAGAAAGAAAGGTTAGCAGAAAATCTGTAGTTCTGCAGTATGAAATTTGGAAAAAAATCCATGCATTTGATACAGTAGGGAAAAGAATCTCTGATTTTCATCTYGGCCAAAGGTTTTCCTCCTCTTTGTGCTGGTTTTTGTGGGTACAAAGTGCCTCGGCCAGGGATGTGTGTTGTATTTGGTGTGCACCCACGGGCAAATCCTGGTGTGTGGGATTTGGTTTGTGACACCTGTGAGACCTCTGCTTTCTGCCCCTGAAAAATAAAAAATAAAAAATAAAACCTCCCAGGCTTCCTGAACCACCAAAGGATGGGAAGTGTTGCATTTTAAATGCCAGTTTACACAAGTTTTGGCTCACCCCTGAGAGAGGATGGGAGTTTACTGCCCCTGCAAGAGCAGACTTGAGGACAAATCCYTGCTTGTCTGTGTGGTGTGATCACCCACGCAGAAATAGTTCTGATCAAAAAAAACCCCAGGTTTATTGCTTGCTAATTTTAAATCAAATTACCTACAGATTTGCTTGTTTGGGAACAAAGCTCAGCTGATTTCAAACCCCAACATTTCAACAAAAATGTGTGTTGGTTTTTGCTCTGAAAGAATTTCCTGTGTAAAAACCAGGCTGCATTGTTATTGGAAGTAAACAAGGCAAATGTTTACAAATAGCCCATATGCAGTTTTGGTTTGGGCAGGACATTTTCATTCCACCCATCAAACAACTGCAAAATCCTTTCTTCTTCCACTGCACCCTTTTAAAGGCAGTAGAATCAAGCCAGCAGAACCCAGCCTGGTACTATAAAATAATACACAGCGTAAAATTAGATCCTCAAATACACACACATAACAGTGCTTGACTCCATCAGCCTCTTGGAGTTTACATATAAATGAGAATATGATGATTTAATACCCCCTGATGTACGAGGGCAAGCTTTGACACACTGTAAAAGCAGAGAAATCTTTCAAATGCAGTTCACATATTTCATTTAAATCACCAGAACAGCGTGTATAGGGAGGGAAGATCAATAGCTCCATTGCAAACCCTCAAATGCCAACTGGGCTTCTTTCTCAAGAGAAAACCTTGCTTCTGGAAAAATCAGAGAGTCAGAGAAGGGCTTGGGTTGGAAGGGACATGAAAGATCASSGGGTTYCAGCCCTTGAGATGAGATCACGGCGATGGAATGCTGTGATCACCCACGGCATTGCAGGGCTCCTCTGGGCATTGGTGGGGCTGGGCCAAGCTCCAGAGAGAAAGAGCAGCACTGCTTGAAAGGGGCCAGCAGATCTAAGGTGGGAAATCAATCCAGGTTTCCCAACCAGGCCACAAGTTCACAACTCCAGCCTGAATTCTGCTCTCCGCCTCCACTCTCCGAGTTTGTGCTGTGATTAAAGCTCATCCCCAGGGGGTTGATGTGCTGTTATTGAGTGATGCACACTCAACCAACGCTGGACCCCTGTGACTCCTTTCAGCAGCAGCTCAGCACTCCCTGGAGCTGAAGGAGGAGCAGGRGAGTGGAAATGGGAGAGGAAACCCTTCCACCTCTCTGCTCCGGCTGCACGGCACGACGGGAGACCTTGTACGTGTTCCCAATATTCCACTGCAGCCTCGAGTTTTATGTCTGAGGTAAACACAGTGGAAGGAAAAAGGAAAGCCCTGCCAATGTTTGTGTAGCCTTGCTGCCTGATATCCTGCAACCATCGTACCGGGATTTGCRTCGTGTGCCAGAACTTGATGAGAATGATATTTCAAGATCAGCTCAGARCGTGGGTGGATCCTGCTCCAAGACATCATTTTTTTTCTTGTTTGAGCTAGAATTTACTTACTGGAGAGTGTATTTACACTGCTGGTAGATTTCTGTGTGCTAARGACCAGGTTAAAATAAATGTTATAAGGAGTAGAGGCAATCCAGAGCGATCAATTTAATAACTGTGACATTTCTGGGGCAGCTTTGGAGTGGATCACATCAGAGCAGTAATTAACTCCCKATTATTTATGACACAGTCAAGTATTTGATGCGAGTGAAAGACGTAGGGGAGTTTTGACTGACAGCCTTCCATAATCATGGGCTGCAAAAGCGTTTGCAGAGTTGTCAAGCAGGAGACACCCGGCGTGCTGGATTTGTCAGGCAGATGCCATCGTGTCTGATGGCTGGGGTGGTGGGATTTACAACTGGGGAGCCTTTTTGCAGCTCTTCCTCAGCCTGGAAGATGAGCTGGCACAAGGATTGATTGTTGGGTTTGTGCCTGGGTGCCCCACAGCAGCCACTGCTCTGGTGATCTCTGGCCAGAAACCCATCCCAGACAGGATCCGGTAGCACAGGAAAGGATTTGAACCCACCAGACCGAAACTCCCTTCAAAAAAAAAAAAGAGTGATTCACACTATTAATACCTYAGTGACATTTTAATTAACTTCAGGATGTCCAGAGTGCAGGAAACTCTCTGCAGAAATCCCCATGGTGCTGTCACATCTGCGATGAGTTAATGCCACGTGGTACCTCCAGAGCACACTCAGAGCTTATTTCTGCCGAGGTCAACCCACGAGGCAGCAGTTTGTTTTGGAAGCTGGTTTGAGTCATCCCAAATATTTGCTGGGGAGCTGTTGTACCCCCCACCTGCGTGGGTGAGCTCTGCAGCTGCTCAGCAATCCTGGGAAGCACCCATGGCATGGGATCCTGATGGGATTGGGAAGCCCCAGCTCTCAGTCATCCTACACTGCTTGCTCTCCTTTCTAGAGTGAGGAAAAAAAAGAGAAAAAAACCCCTCACACCACTTTCTTTTTACATACAAAATCAACAAATATGCTTTTTTTGCACTTGAGGTCTATGGAGAGGAGCGATGGGAAAGTGGGAACACGCCCTGATAAACAGCAGCTCTGGAATGAGTGTGATGGCTTTAAAAGCTGTGCACRACTGGTTTGTGCTTCCCAGGTAGTTCCTTTGAGATTAATTAGTGCAATATTTTTTTGTTAATCTTGTGTCAGGGAGGAAGTTTGGAAGAAGCAGTCGCTACTGACCTCAGATTTGTGGATTCTTGAAAAACCCGATGCAAATTTATTTAAAATAAAGCATACTTTTAAAATATTTTTTTTTAATTCTCTTTAGACTAATGCTGTTTCCCTGAGYTGGAAAGTAACATTTGAAAACTGCTGATGGAGATGAGGAATCTTGGAAAGGGTTTGTCACAGATATCACGTRGAAACAGAGAGAAACTTCAGTGTATTTATGCTAAAGCTTTCRCATGGGAGGAGGACACAAACTGAATGAAGCGATATTTTCCGTGATTCCAGGCCYGATAAATAAGGAAAGCACAATGCARCATCTTCCYGCTAGAATCTGTGAAAAACAGGCTAAAAATAAATGGTTTGGAGATAAATAGGGAGATGCTGAGTACTGGAGGCTGTGCTGGGCCTTTGTAGCTGTTGGTAGCAACAGTGAAAAGCACACACGGAGGGAATGTCTGAGCACCACGAGGCTTCAGCACAAGCCCTGAAATTAYCAAGTATTTTTAGAAGGTATTCTGCACCACAAAGAACCCATTGGAAGCCCGTGGGGCTGCTCAGAGAGGCTTTGGCTGCCTCATTCCCTGTTCAAGGCCAGGTTGGATGGGGTTTGGAGCAATTTGGGATGGTGGAAGGTGTCCCTGCCCAGGGCAGGGGGTGCCACTGGGTGAGCTTTACAGGTTCTTTTCAGCCCAAACCAATTTGGGATTCTGTGAAAATCAATCAGCTTCCTAAGGTCCTACCACAGACAGCAGTTATGAATTAAAAACAGAGATGTTATGAATTAAAATCAGCATTTCTGCAGGAAATATTCCATAAAACCCAAACTTTTGGATGCTGCAAAGGCAAGAGAAACCCCATTACTTCCACCATTCACAGAAATTTTCTGTTTTTCCCCAAAGCTGCAAGGAATTTTGGCCAGGTTGCCATGTTTCATGAGATGAAGGCTCATAATAAACCTGAGGATTTCAGCTGAAAGCTCCTCCTGTGCCCAGAAGTTCACGGGGACAGCACCCAAAGATCACCGAGAGGACAACAGGAGAATATGAAAAAAATATTTACTTTCCTCCATCAGCAATCACTTCCCTCCGAGTTASCACTAAAAAAAGCAATTCCAGGGCAGAGCATTTTGAATTTCAGTGGAACCATAACGCCAGGGAACGTTATTTAATTACAGAGTCATAACAATTCCTGGTATTTCTGCAGCCTTAAAACATTAAGTCTTAGTTGGGTAACTTTTAAGGTTTGTTATTTTTTGCCTTGCCATTGAGTTGTAACACCATCCAGGTGGTTATCTCTACAAGGTTTAAATTTCCAATCTATTAAAGCAATCTTAGCAATCTATTATTTCTAGGCCATTGAGGGAAGGTTAAAATGAAAATTACACTGGAGGGAGTAAGTTCTGTTCCAAGCACAGGTTGAAAACATCTCAGTGAGGGAAAGCAGTGAGGTTTCAGTGGAAGAAGGGAAATGAAATGACTGATAACAGTCATTTAAAGTGATTTAAAGTGATTAAAGCAGCTTGAGAGAGGTAATGTTGAAAGGATTTTTTCCCCCTCTAATGTAATGGGGAATTTTCAATGCAYGATTTAGGCAGCTCCTACCTCCGAGCTGTTTCTGTACGACTGAGTTAGGCTTTCAGCACTACATTACAGGAATGGAAAATCTCATTTTCAGGAGTACACAAGAAGAGCAGCATCCATCTCCCCACAGCCATCCACCCAATTGAAACAGAGCTGCGTGCCACRGGAGAAGAAAAACAGAAATATTTGGGAATTGCAGCAAATTCAGCTGAAGAAAGATTCTCTGACATTAAAACCTCTCGGATCCCAGCTGGATAAATCCCTTTCAAAACTGAAATCTGTGTAGCTCTGATGGGCAGAATCCCAGAATGATTTTGGATGGACAGACCTTAAAATTCTTGTTCCACCCCCTGCCATGAGCAGGACACCTTCCACAGAAGSAGTTGTGCCCCAAATGTGGCAAAGCTCTGTTTTGGCCAAGCTGAGTGACATTTATTTCATTTTCCCTCCATTCCTGCAAGTGAGACAGATCCCAGGGAACAAAACCCATTTGGTGCAAAAACAGCAGCAGCAACAGAACCTTGAATTAAAAAAAAAACCTTCAGCCCTTAATACCAGGTCTGTTTATTTTTGGTAGAATAGCAGCAGTTGATTTTATTAATTTTTATGGTGCCATTGGGAAATTTAACAGTCCTATAAAAACCAATTTAAAACTCCCTGATTGTCTTATCTCATCAAACAAACTCATACTCTGGGAATTTTAAAAAAAAGGGCGAGCATCAACTGGATAAAGCCATTCCTGTGAATAATTTCCCTCTCACAGAGCCCTGACACAATGGACAAGAGCCTCCATGGTTTTTTTTTGGGGGGGAACATGCCAAGGCTCACTAAAAGGGGTGTTTTGTTCCCYGACCCCGTCTGCCCAGGGCTCCCTGGGGCTGCCACGTGTGCACAGAGAGCTGCAAGGCACCAAGAGCTCCCCTCAAACCAGCACAGAGAGTTGTTTGGAAACAAATAATTCAGTTATTTGGTGTATTTTCACACAGTGAGGCTGGTGAGGGGTGAATGGCTCAGCAGCCAGGCTGGGGCTGCTGCAGGTGAGGGAGGTTGGGTAGGAGGGAGCAGATTTTAGGGCTGAGGGTCCCGTTTTAGGCAGAGGGATGAGGAAAATGGACATTTCACGGGTGTGGGGGTGAGGAGGCTGCACCTCTGTGAGCCCTTGGAAATGTCACTGTGCCCAGACAAAGGGCTGATAACTCTGACATTTGCAAAAATTGAAATGATAGGTGAGATGTGTCTGTATCTACAATATCTCCAGGCGGGGAGAATGAGTCTCACTCCCAGTGTGCCACAGACGCACAAATGTGTGTGAAAATTCCATTTTCTCCTTTTTTAAAATGAATAAAATGAGTGTAACCACAGAGCTATACCATAGAGGCAACCACTGAGTGAAAATTACTGCCAGGCCCGATTTGCTGCTATTTTTGGGGGATTTCTCCTCACTTCAAAAGACAGCCAAGCTCTTCCAACTCACCCCTTCTTATTACACACAGCAGGCAGCGTGGCCCAGCTCATCCCAGTATATCCCAGCTCATCCCAGTATGGCCCAGTTCCATCCCAGTATAGCCCAGTTTCATCCCAATGTGTCCCGGCTCCATCCCAATGTGTCCCGGCTCCATCCCAGTGTGTCCCAGCTCTAATCCCAGTATGGCCAAGCTCATCCCAGTATGGCCCAGCTCATCCCAGTGTATCCCAGCTCCATCCCAGCTCCATCCCAATATGGCCCAGCTCCATCCCAGCACATCCCAGCTCCATCCCAGTACTCCAGCTCATCCCAGTATGGCCCAGCTCCATCCCAGTGTGTCCCAGCTCCATCCCAGTGTGTCCCAGCTCATCCCAGTGTGTCCCAGCTCCATCCCAGTGTGTCCCAGCTCCATCCCAGTGTGTCCCAGCTCCATCCCAGTGTGTCCCAGCTCCATCCCAGCACATCCCAGCTCCATCCCAGTGCATCCCAGCTCCATCCCAGTGTGTCCCAGCTCTACTCCAGCAGTCTCAGGGCTCACCACCACCCTGGGTGCAAACAGGGTTTGTTCCTGGCTCCTCAGGGCAGGGTTTCTCACTGCTCACGTTTCCATTGAGTTATTCTTGGTGCTGCTAATGCCCTTCACAGCTGCAATTTCATCTGAGGCAAATGAGGCTTTKGAGGCAGAGGCTGTAATGAGGAGGTTTTGCCTTCTGGGATCATCTCAGCCGCTGACAGAAGCTCTGAGATGGATGTTTTGTGCTCTCCTGCMTAAGAGAGAAAATGAGGATGAGAGCAGCAGATCTCTAACCGTGTTTCTGTCTTTCTTCCTGAGCTCCAACAGCTCCTCACAGCTCCCTCGGGCTGGAGCCGGGGTGGTTCTGCTTTGGGCTGGAGCTGGAGGGGTGGGGAAGGACTTGGGGCAGACCAAGRTTTAAAAAAGAACATCCCAGGCTCACTTTGTGTCCTCCAGATGTTCTGAAGCGCTTCTGAAACACCTTCTCATGTATTTGTATTTTAAGTTACTATACTAAACTTTTTCACCTAAAAGAGGATTGATTTAGGTTGTGGAAGAAGTTTGTCACAGCGAGGTGAGGTGGCACAGGGTGCCCAGAGGAGCTGTGGGTGCCCCTGGATCCCTGGCAGTGCCCAAGGCCAGGCTGAACGGGATTTTTGGAGCACCCTGGGGCAGTGGAAGGTGTCCCTGGGTGGAACTGGATGGGATTTAAGTTCCTTCCAACCCAAACCAGGCTGGGATTCTGTGATACATCCCCAATCCTCCACTGGACAAGAATAAATTGATTTTGGCCCAATTGTGTGAGCATTGAGCCTGCTGTTCCCTCTCCTTCCCCTCCTCTGCATGCTGAGCATCCAACAGGCAGCTACAAGCAAAATTTTATTTTATTTTCTTATTTTCAAGAATGAGAGACGCCATCTGTGCCRTATCCTCCTGTTTATGTCTGCTGCATCTCTGCAGGCTGGAACCTGTCGTGTGTGCCAACACGGAGCCTCTCCAGCTGATGAACTTCTGGGTTTGTTTTTTTTTTTTGATTTATTTATTTTTTTTTATTCCCCCCACAGGCATGACTCACATAATAGTGCAGAGGGAAAGAGATTTCCAGTTGCAGGGCTSTTTCTGAAAGTGTGCTTGGCACCTGTGCAGGAATCTTGTGTAAGGTCCATGACACCCAAAGGCAGAGTTCTGATGAATTCCTGACAGGGAGGGTTGAGTGCTAACTCATCCATCAACCTGGGGAGGACTCTGTACCTCTCTTCCAGATAATTGAACTTTAATTTATTTAAATTTAATGGAAAACCATATGGAGAGGAACAGAAAGCTAATTTAAAGCACTGCTCAAAGCAATCAATATGTTAACAGATTCCTTCAACGTTTCACACTCGGCTGCTGAAAAATGTTTTAAAATGTATGTTGTTTTTTTTTTTAATTAGTATTATGAAAACACAGGGTTCCTGGCATGTTGTGTTCAAAACTCAAGAGCCAAAATAAGCCTCTGTTGTGAGAAATTGAAACACACTCTGGAAGCACAAATCATTTTATTGGAAGTGGAAATGACAACTGTTTTATATTTTACCAAAAAATGCACATCTCTGAAGACTTCTAGGAAGACACCTATAAATCCTGCARGGCTCCAGTCACTGGGTTTCATATGGCCCTGAAATAAAAGCAGTGAAAGAGCTGTAGGAGTTGCATTAACAGATTGAAGTTGGCAGGAAGAACACACGGAGGAGCTTTTCAGTGTGAATGGATTAAATACAGATTGAAGCGGAAGAATACAAAATTCCCAATTACCACATCAACATTTTAACTGTTTTCGTATTTTCCTTATTC
>NW_026623730.1:122110-130795 GCF_030028575.1 Malurus melanocephalus | reverse complement strand
GCTGCAAGCAATTCCTCTTACAGTGGAATGTGGAGGAGCTGGAAATTGCACTTTATATGAGGATTTTAAGGCCCTGTGAAAAAAATYTGAATGATCAGTAGGAAAAAAAAAAACCCTTAAAGCCATGAAAATTCCAAGATGGCAAAGGAAGGGGACAAGGGCAGATTGAAACAGGAGGTGGGGAGTGAGGTGTGGGATGGCCCTGTGGTGCTCAGGGTGGGAATTCCTCCCTCATTCCCTCATTCATTCATTCCCTCATTCCCTCATTCCTTCATTCATTCCCTCATTCCCTCATTCCCTCATTCCCTCATTCCCTCATTCATTTCCTCATTCCCTCATTCCCTCATTCCCTCATTCCCTCATTCCTTCATTCCCTCATTCCCTCATTCCCTCATTCATTCCCTCATTCCCTCATTCCCTCATTCCCTCATTCCCTCATTCCCTCATTGCCTCATTCATTCCCTCATTCATTCCCTCATTCATTCCCTCATTGCCTCATTCATTCCCTCATTCCCTCATTCCTTCATTCCCTCATTCATTCCCTCATTCCCTCATTCATTCCCTCATTCCCTCATTCATTCCCTCATTGCCTCATTCATTCCCTCATTCCCTTATTCCCTCATTCATTCCTTCATTCATTCCCTCATTCCCTCATTCATTCCCTCATTCATTCCCTCATTCCCTCATTCATTCCTTCATTCATTCCCTCATTCCCTCATTCATTCCCTCATTCCCTCATTCCCTCATTCCCTCATTCATTCCCTAATTCATTCCCTCATTCCCTCATTCCTTCATTCCTTCATTCCCTCATTCCCTCATTCCCTCATTCCCTCATTCATTCCCTCATTCCCTCATTCCCTCATTCCCTCATTCATTCCCTCAATCATTCCCTCATTCCCTCATTCATTCCCTCAATCATTCCCTCATTCCCTCATTCATTCCCTCAATCATTCCCTCATTCCCTCATTCCCTCATTCATTCCCTCATTCCTTCATTCCCTCATTCCCTCATTCATTCCCTCATTCCCTCATCCATTCCTTCATTCATTCCCTCATTCCCTCATTCCCTCATTCCCTCATTCCCTCATTGCCTCATTCATTCCCTCATTCCCTCATTCCCTCATTCCCTGCCAGGAGGATCCAGGGGGATGCTCCTCCTGAGCTGGGATCTGATGGCTCCGTGGCTCTGACCATCCATCTGCATCCCCAAAATATTTTTAAATCCAAGTGGGACCAGTCCCTCCTGATTTTTGGGAACCTCCTCCAATCAAAAAGTCCTCGTGGCCATCCAAGCARCCAGAGCTCAGGAGAACAGAATTATTTAATATCCTAAATGTGGTTCAATCAAAATTCATTGACAACTGCTCGGCAAATATCCTTTCATCTCCTTGTGGGCAAAACCATCTTTCAAAACCTTTAATTTCTAATTTAAGAYTCCTTCTGTTCTGTTACCAAATCCCACCCAGAAAGCTGCCAAGATCCTTCTTAAAACAGCTTAGGTTCCTTCTCCCAGCRCTGTGTTTGATGGAGGGTTTCTAAAATTCTCTGTAGTGATTAGAGACCTTCTAATTCCACACTCAAATGTATTTGAGGCACATATATATAATATATATACACATACCCATTTGATCTTTCCCTGCCCTTCCACTCAAATAATTCTTCTGGTTATCCCCAGATGATTTTTTAGAGAAAATTATAATTTCCTTTTAATCTCCTGGTTTTCTCAGTGATACCTGAGCTGGGTAAGCCACTGCCTTCAGCATGTGAGAGCCACATTGCTGATTTTCCTTTACAGCTCTGATGGACTCTGATTTTTGTGGAAAATTTGGGGCAGTGGCAAGGGGCAAACGGTGACAAAGCATTGCTTTCTTTGCTAATCAGGTCCCCTGTGGCAATAATGGTGATGGTTTTAKGAAATCAGCATTGTAAGGGGTTGAAATGATGAAAGGAGCAGGCCATGAGGTGTTAAAAAATATATTTCACATGGGATTTGAAGGGCTTGCTCCTGGGCTAAAGTAGTGTTTGCATTTTTAGACGGTGAGCAGTGATTTATTGGTTTGAGTTCTCTTAGAGGCCTATACCCGAACTCTGAGAGTCCTCTGACTTGAGACACCTGACTTTGGAAATKATTTCACACAGAAACCTCCATMASCATCATTTGGGATGAAGTTGAAGTKTTCTGAAACCCCACAGATCTCCTTTCTGTTGTCCTTCATCCTYCTCCTGGCTGTGCAGACACCTGGCATGGAGGCTCCTGATGAGTGCCCAGAACATTCTGGATTTAGRAAAAAACGCTGAAGTCTCTCCAGGGTCACTCAGAAGGTGTGGATGGCATCACACAATGCTGTCAACGATTTCCTGGGGTGACAAACTCCATGTGTGTGTGCTCCAGTGCCTTCCATCCCCAGCAGAGCACATTCCATGGACACACCATGCCCTGATGTGCCAGATCCCACCAGGAACCTGTCCTCTCCTCCTGCCTAAATCTGCACTCCCGTCAGCTGCTTCTGGCTCAGGTTTGCTGATGTCTTCAAGAGCAATGATGAACATTAGGAAAATTGTAAAAATACAATGGTTTCTCCTGTAAATTGCATCTTTGCCGTGGTGTCTGAGTGGATTTACATAATTAAACCACAGAATTCAGCAGGAGAAGTTGCCTTAATAGATTACTCCCCTCACCCTTTACAACCAAGCCCCATCTGTCATTCCCAAAGAAAACTGGCTTTTCAACTAAGCTCCTTCTTT
This sequence comes from Malurus melanocephalus, assembly GCF_030028575.1. NCBI lineage: Eukaryota > Metazoa > Chordata > Aves > Passeriformes > Maluridae > Malurus > Malurus melanocephalus. The sequence goes on along the minus strand of NW_026623730.1, from coordinate 128,051 downwards.
ACTGGAATTTGATGGTTTTTATTTCCATGGCAGGAAGCCTTTTCTGCTTCCCAGGGTACAATTTGGGATTTATAAATCAAGAAGTGCAGGAAAATGTCTGTTGCCCAGAGTGTGTGTGGCACRTGCCTGTGCCCAAGACGTGGACTTATCTCTGGAAAACTTTTCTGAAGCTGGGAAAACCCTGTCCTGGCTGACCCTCCATCCATCACATTATTTGGATTGCACCCAGGGAGCAAATCCTCTCCTCCTTCAGGATTTCCTTCCCTCACCTTCACATCTGCGCTTCTGTCTGGGAACAGAAATAACATCAATCCCTTCCATCAGTCTTTTCCAAGCTGGCTGGAAGGATTGGCTGTTCTGCTGTGATTCATTGTTTTTGTTTCCYTTTTTTTTCTTCCTCAGCGTGGGGATTTGTGTCAGACCCTGCCTGGCAGAGGGAAAGCTGAGGGCAGAAGGAGGAGCTGGGCTGGGACCCTCTGTACATGATAAAAGAAGAATCTCAGTTCCTTCAGCACTTCTGCTCCTTTTGGGGTAAAAAAAAACGTCTGGCCTCTCCCCGGCTCTTTGAATTTCCTGGGTGCAATGTTGCCAACCCACATCTATCTTCAAAAATAGAAAAAAAAACCCAAGTGAAGCAATACTCCCCTAACAAAGATTACAGCAGATGAAATCAGAGGTCACAGCATCCTCCTCCGCATTTAATAAAGAAATTTGATTCTGCATCCTTTGCTTGTCACTGCCCATAGCTCTGACAGTGCTGCCCCAGTGGCATGGGCTTTTTAAATTCTCTGCTCAGGGAGCTCCTCGCCCTCATTTTTAGAGACAGAATGTGAAATCCAGAGGGAGTGAGATCTCTGTGACCACTCTTTGCACCTCTGGGCGTGGGTGACAGTCAAAGGCAGTGAGCAGTGGGTCAGCCCTGGTTATTCCTGGATCCCCTGACTGCCATGGATGCAGAAGGAAGAGATGAGAGGTGTTGGATCAACCTGGGTGTTCCACCAGCCCCTTGGAGCAGATCCTCTCAATCCTGCAGCTCCATCCCTGGGTTAACCCCTCTCCCTGGGCTGTTTGGAGTGGTTCAATGCTCTCCCCAAGGGAGCAGCTTTTCCGTGGCCATTCCCAATTCCCGTTCTCCCGGTTCTTGTAACGCACAGCGAGAAATTCCTGCGGTGGTGTCTCCSAGTGCCAGCACATGTGGGCTGCTCCCCGGGCACATATTTGAGCTCTTTCCATTTCAGCATGATTTAAGGCTGTGGGGAAAACAGTTACAAAGGGGGAGAAAAACAAAACCAAACCCCAAACTCTCCCAGAGTGCTGCGGCTGAATTTCAGACTCACCAACCCCAAACTGCTYGGAGATAATTGGCCTCAAAAGGCAAAAGAAAAGAGCCAGATGTTCCCAAACCTGTTCAGCAGAGATTCTGCCTTTGATTGTGACAGTTTAGCATATGAAATAAAACTGTCTATAGTTGGAACTGGAGTTTAATTTCTAAGATGGTTAAAAAAATAAAAATCTGCTTTATAGGAAGGAGCTATCTCAGGAAGGACCAAAGAGCTTCTGAAAACCAGTGAGATAAAAGACATGGTTAAGTAAAAAATTAATGAATTTTACCCTCTGTAGAGTTTAAGTCCCAGCTACAACAGAAATYTGAGTATGTGAAAAACGATTATGCACACAAAGATACAAATAAACCCCCCACTGTCCTTTTGGTCTGGTTCCATAATAACAATAATTATGGGAAACAAATGTACAGGCCATCCCTGCCCATCAAAGGATCTGAAAGGAAGCATGTGGAAAAATCATGAAACTTGCAGTTTTTCAGCTGAATTTTCAATATTTTTCATTTAACTTCAGTACTAGATTGGAATAAAGTCAGCAATGCCACCATGAGTTATCCCACCCCATTTGATTTCGGTTTTTTCAGTGGATCTCAACTCCAGTCCTCAGGAAACAAATGATGGGATTGCAGGAGGATTGAGAAAGTAAAAAGAGAAGTATGAGAGAAGAAGCTAATTAAGATTCTAGACTATTGGAAAATCCCAGTGCCTCAGAAGATGAAAGGTCAGGTAACTAAGAAACAGTSAAATTAAATTTACTTTCCCCTTTGGCTTTCCAAGAAAACCTCTGCAGCCACAGAATATTTCACCCAAAGGAAAATTGCATGGAAATAAGAGGTGAACTTTAGAGAAAGGGCTCATTGAAATGCTTCCTCAAGAGCCTGGAACACTGCACTGAGCTGCACAGGTATCTGAGACCTGCAGGAACTGAAATSAGTGGCACTCACGGTGATTATCTGATTATCCCTCCTGATGTGGACACACAGCAAAGCCTGAGCTGCTCAGACTCCTCTTCATGTGTGACCTTTCCTTCTGCCCTGCTCTAATCCAATCACCTGCAATAGTTAATGTGAAATGCTCACGGATAAARCCTCCCCGGAGCGTCGGGAAGAGGAATGACTGCGACTCTGCCAAAGGAGAGAGGTGACCAAGTTCAAATCTTTATTGTATTATCTGAGTGCTGGGGGAGTCAGCTGCATCCTGCCCAGTGGCAGCAGTGTCAGAGCTCACCCCATGACCAGCCAGCACTCATTTCCAAATTTGTGAGCTCCATTAATCACTTCCCAGCCRGAATAATTTACTGGGCTAATATAAYCCAGAGGTTCGCTGCAATATCACATGTTGTGGTGTGATTCCCCTTCTGATAACATTTGTAATTCACAGTCCATGCTGATTTATTTATTTTTTTTTAATGAAATATCCTACTGAGCACTTTGCACATCTGGTGGAAGTTATCTAGAATAAGTTTGTCATAATTTTGGGTAGGATCGTTTTGTAACAGGAAGGGTAATTTTGTAATAAACCGTTGTACAATAACAAACAAATCTCTTGCAGCTACAGCGACCCTGSATAGATCAGAGACCTCAAGCATTTGTTCCCAATTAGTTCTCATTGTTCTGCTTCCCTTTTTTATGGCATCCCTACCTAGATTTCAAACATGCTAGCAAAGCCAATTGCTGAGAAAAACCAACTCAAATCTGAATTTAGCTGCTCCTGGTAYCACAGAATCCCAGAATGGTTTGGGTTGGGAGGGACCTAAAGCTCATCCCATCCCACYCCCTGCCATGGCCATCACACCCATCCCACTGCTCCATCCCAAGAGTCAGTGACACCAATGAGGATGGATAAAGGGACAAAAACCTTAGACTTTAAAATATCCAAGTAATTTTCTAATATTATCTTGTCTAGTGATGAAGCCCCGAGTCTGCCAGTAAAGCTGGGCATTTCTTGCATTTCTTCTGTCTCAGAATTAAGGCACCACAGGACACCCTCTGGATGGCTGGGATCCCACTTCAAAAGCATCTGGGAAAGGCTGATGGATGATGGATTTTCCTTCATGTAGCACTCAACAAAATCCTGCAAGTCAAACCAGCCTTATTTTCAGGAGCAGTGGAAAGGCCTTTAAAAATGTGACTCATGGAAGAAAAAGCATCTGCGAAGGATGTTCTCTTTAGATCCTTGGGAAAAAGCCAYTGCTATTTCTTTGCTGTTTTTCAGGCTGATATCTGCTCTGCTTGGGTAAAACTCATCTCTTCCCTGTGAAGGAGGAGAAAATTATCTTCATTTTTCACGGAGCATTGGCTGAGTTTCAGAGACTGCCTTGTCTAAGGTCACATAGGATGACAAAGWGGGCACAGAAACACATCCACACCAYGTGAAGCTCAGCCCTGTGTTGAAATTGTTAAACTTCTTCCCTGTGAGAAGGAACTGAACTCATAGCTGTAGAATATGTTATTTTATTAGGGCCACTTGACTCAGAGAAATGTTTTCGGGGAAAATCCATGTTTAATGAATTAGTAAAAAGCAAGGCTGCTTTTAAAATAGCTTCTGCCTCTAATTATAGTAGGAGGGGAAGAAACACTGTAGCTCCTTTTGCAAAATTCTGTTTTGCTTTAGTTCGAGCCACAGCAGAACTTAGATCCTGCAGGAATACAGTGAGACATTAGTTGTGTCTTATTTATTCTGTATTTATCATCTTTTAAAATACCTGGCTAAGGCTTGTCTTCCTCCAAACCACCTTYCTCCAAACAGAATCCACATCAAATGCAGCTACAGATATTTAGAGGAATGCATGTGCTTTCTAGCACTCACTGGTCTGACAGGCAAATGTTAATTGGGTGAAAATGCCTCCCAATTTAATTGGTACAAAAATAGCCTGTTCCTGTTCTGTTGATCAGAAAAAACCCACTGAAATGTAGCTGAGCATCAGACACAGATGAGTGTMATTTCTGACAGTCCAAATCTTTCAGAAAATTAAAATATCCTTTTATTTACTTTTTGGAAGGCAATGTGGAAGTATGATCAATGGGACTACCAGGATGCAATTCTGGCACTCAAAACTTAGGGGAAGAAATTAATTTTTAAAATGCATTTTTTTAGGCTTTGGTAGGTGGGGACAAAGCAAAGTAAATTTTCTCCTTCTCCACTCCCAATCACATAAATATCCACTCTCCCCTGTGCAGAACTTGTTGATCCTTGTGGGTCCCTTCCAGCTCAGCAYATTCTACTGTTCTATGATCTCTGACTTTCAAGTCCTTCTGTATCTTCTTCCTCGACCCAAATTTGACCTCTTCCTGCAAGACAACAACTTGTTCATAAAATGTTTTCTTTGTAAGCCAGTTCTTTATTTAGGCAGCTGCTTTTTTCTTTCTGTCTGCATACCRAGTTAAAAATAAAAATAAAAAAGAAGTTGCAGATTTTGTGTATGGTGTAAACCTCCACAGTTCTGCTTTTTACTTTCAACCCTTGCAGTGCCTTTCCCAGCAAAGACACTGCCACCCTTGTGGGATGACTCAGTTTCCCTGATAGATCKTTCCAGTGTTTTTATTTGGGGTGACTCTTCAGGCAAGCAGGAAAGAGAAAATGAAAAGAGTCAAAAGTAAATTAATTCCCTGGAAAACTCCTCAGATTTTTTAGATATTCTTAATTTGGTTCTTTAATCTCTTTTTCCAGGCTGAAAAATGCCCCTGTGAGAGCAGTGTTTCACACATCAAACACCTCCCCACACCTCTGCTTTACTGGGAATCTTGGGGAAAGTTGGACACTTGGACACAGGAGCTGGAGCACAGCCAGGAATTACCTTTAGTCCCCTCCTAAATGTCCTTTGCCACTCTACAGACATCACAGCCCAAGTTTTGGCCAAATTCCTGCAAAACAGACAGTGGATCCACCCCTCAGTTCTCAAGAGAGGGCTATCAGCACACGTCAAAGCAGTAAAGAGGGAAGACAAGAGGAAATGGGGCTGAGCTTTACAGCATCTTCCGAGGGTGATTGGATAACCAGAGCCCAGGCTTGGGGCTGGTTCTTTAATTTTAAAGTGGCGCAGGGAGAATTGAGTTTTAAGAGGAATGGGAGTACCCACAAAGCAAACCAAAAAGCCTGAAAATGTGAGTTTAAGTACAATAARTGCCAGCAGAGAGATAATTGGGTGCACTCCTGGCCTTATCTGCAAACTGTGCCRTACACGGAGTCATTAAACGCAATCTCCCGGTGAAAAAGAACGCCCGCCTCGTATTCAGCTGTGTAAGTGCTTGCTGTAATTATGCTTACAGATGTTTTAGCAATACACATGTAGGAAACTGCAGGTCTTTAATTATAGGTGGGCTGGCAGAGGATGCACTTTGCTCCACTGCAAATCAGCCTGTGCTGACCTGGGAGTGACCTCTTAGAGTCTGTTTGGGGGAGACAGAGGCTGCTTTCCTCCTGCATCCCAAATCTGCTGTGGGGGAAAGGATCCCCCTGGAAAGGGGTCTGTGCTGATCCCCTGCTGGGAATGGCACTGAGGAGGGATGGGTGGGTGGATGGATGGATGGATGGATGGATGGATGGATGGATGGATGGATGGATGGATGGATGGATGGATGGATGGATGGATGGATGGATGG